>NW_027478295.1:15000-20000 GCF_051020975.1 Osmia lignaria lignaria | reverse complement strand
ATTTTCGTCTAACACTACTTTCTTGGTTCAAAAATTTTATACAATCTTATAACTTTTTCAGTTTTAACAAATTTTGGTTACAGACAGTTGATGCTCAGTTTGTACAAGTATGCAACATTTATAAGTGCATACAGGTCACCAGCCTTATATTACAAGGCTCACCACATATGGGCCATTCGGTCTTAGACACCGACCCGTGGTAATGCTGTGTGGAGATTAATAATAATCCGCAACGGAAAACCGGAACGAGAATAGTCGAGAAAGTATATTCTCGAGGAGCGGTAGACTGCTTTTCAACCGAAGTCATAAAAGAGCCACACGCTCGACGCTACTCCCGACCGGTCCGAGCGAACCGAAAGTGCCTTCCTATAAATACCGAACGGCCGGCCGCTAGGTCGGCGACGCATGGGCTTACGCCCAGGCGTATGCCTGTGCAAACCGCCGTGAGAGCGTACCATCCCGCCGGCACGGTAAAACTTAGACTGAAAATATCGTCGAACATATCCTTTCATTTTATAACGTTCTATACATGAAAATTAATAAATTAACATGCAGGACATAATAAATTCACATTCTCATGTAAATCATGGGTTTAATTAATATTTTAAAAAATTTTAAAACCGCCCAGAACCGATGAGATGAAAATATTAAAACGATATTTTTGCATTTTCTTACGGTAAAACATTAACAAATAAGCGACTATAGCAATATAAAACTCCATTTGTAATTTAATTAATCAAAATTAATATTTTTTTTTGATTTTTCAGCGATCCAGAACCGATGAGACGAAAACATTAAAACGATATTTTTGCATTTTCTTACGACAAAACATTAACAAATACGAGACTATAACAATATAAAACTACATATGTAATTTAATTAATCAAAATTAATAATTTTTTTTGATTTTTCAGTGATCCAGAACCGATAAGTCGAAAATTTTAACAATCATATTTTTGCATTCTGTACCGTGGATCGATCGTTAAACGCTATTGAACTAACGTCCGTGATGGTATAAATGCAGATTTTCGCTCCGTTTAGCCAAAATAACGAACTTTAGATGCGCTCCGAAATATTTCAAAGTCCCAGCGGCGTATTGCTTCGCCTCTTAGAACCGATTAGTCGAAAATTTTAACAATCATATTTTTGCATTCAGTACCGTGGATCCATCGTTAAACGCTATTAAACTAACGTCCGTGATGGTATAAATGCAGATTTTCGCTCCGTTTAGCCAAAATAACGAACTTCAGGTGCGCTCCGAAATATTTCAAAGTCCCAGCGGCGTATTGCTTCGCCTCTTAGAACCGATTAGTCGAAAATTTTAACAATCATATTTTTGCATTCTGTACCGTGGATCCATCGTTAAACGCTATTAAACTAACGTCCGTGATGGTATAAATGCAGATTTTCGCTCCGTTTAGCCAAAATAACGAACTTTAGGTGCGCTCCGAAATATTTCAAAGTCCCAGCGGCGTATTGCTTCGCCTCTTAGAACCGATTAGTCGAAAATTTTAACAATCATATTTTTGCATTCTGTACCGTGGATCGATCGTTAAACGCTATTGAACTAACGTCCGTGATGGTATAAATGCAGATTTTCGCTCCGTTTAGCCAAAATAACGAACTTTAGGTGCGCTCCGAAATATTTCAAAGTCCCAGCGGCGTATTGCTTCGCCTCTTAGAACCGATTAGTCGAAAATTTTAACAATCATATTTTTGCATTCTGTACCGTGGATCCATCGTTAAACGCTATTAAACTAACGTCCGTGATGGTATAAATGCAGATTTTCGCTCCGTTTAGCCAAAATAACGAACTTTAGGTGCGCTCCGAAATATTTCAAAGTCCCAGCGGCGTATTGCTTCGCCTCTTAGAACCGATTAGTCGAAAATTTTAACAATCATATTTTTGCATTCTGTACCGTGGATCGATCGTTAAACGCTATTGAACTAACGTCCGTGATGGTATAAATGCAGATTTTCGCTCCGTGTAGCCAAAATAACGAACTTTAGATGCGCTCCGAAATATTTCAAAGTCCCAGCGGCGTATTGCTTCGCCTCTTAGAACCGATTAGTCGAAAATTTTAACAATCATATTTTTGCATTCTGTACCGTGGATCGATCGTTAAACGCTATTGAACTAACGTCCGTGATGGTATAAATGCAGATTTTCGCTCCGTTTAGCCAAAATAACGAACTTTAGGTGCGCTCCGAAATATTTCAAAGTCCCAGCGGCGTATTGCTTCGCCTCTTAGAACCGATTAGTCGAAAATTTTAACAATCATATTTTTGCATTCTGTACCGTGGATCCATCGTTAAACGCTATTAAACTAACGTCTGTGATGGTATAAATGCAGATTTTCGCTCCGTTTAGCCAAAATAACGAACTTCAGGTGCGCTCCGAAATATTTCAAAGTCCCAGCGGCGTATTGCTTCGCCTCTTAGAACCGATTAGTCGAAAATTTTAACAATCATATTTTTGCATTCTGTACCGTGGATCGATCGTTAAACGCTATTGAACTAACGTCCGTGATGGTATAAATGCAGATTTTCGCTCCGTTTAGCCAAAATAACGAACTTTAGATGCGCTCCGAAATATTTCAAAGTCCCAGCGGCGTATTGCTTCGCCTCTTAGAACCGATTAGTCGAAAATTTTAACAATCATATTTTTGCATTCTGTACCGTGGATCGATCGTTAAACGCTATTGAACTAACGTCCGTGATGGTATAAATGCAGATTTTCGCTCCGTTTAGCCAAAATAACGAACTTTAGGTGCGCTCCGAAATATTTCAAAGTCCCAGCGGCGTATTGCTTCGCCTCTTAGAACCGATTAGTCGAAAATTTTAACAATCATATTTTTGCATTCTGTACCGTGGATCGATCGTTAAACGCTATTGAACTAACGTCCGTGATGGTATAAATGCAGATTTTCGCTCCGTTTAGCCAAAATAACGAACTTTAGGTGCGCTCCGAAATATTTCAAAGTCCCAGCGGCGTATTGCTTCGCCTCTTAGAACCGATTAGTCGAAAATTTTAACAATCATATTTTTGCATTCTGTACCGTGGATCCATCGTTAAACGCTATTAAACTAACGTCCGTGATGGTATAAATGCAGATTTTCGCTCCGTTTAGCCAAAATAACGAACTTTAGGTGCGCTCCGAAATATTTCAAAGTCCCAGCGGCGTATTGCTTCGCCTCTTAGAACCGATTAGTCGAAAATTTTAACAATCATATTTTTGCATTCTGTACCGTGGATCCATCGTTAAACGCTATTAAACTAACGTCCGTGATGGTATAAATGCAGATTTTCGCTCCGTTTAGCCAAAATAACGAACTTTAGGTGCGCTCCGAAATATTTCAAAGTCCCAGCGGCGTATTGCTTCGCCTCTTAGAACCGATTAGTCGAAAATTTTAACAATCATATTTTTGCATTCTGTACCGTGGATCGATCGTTAAACGCTATTGAACTAACGTCCGTGATGGTATAAATGCAGATTTTCGCTCCGTTTAGCCAAAATAACGAACTTTAGGTGCGCTCCGAAATATTTCAAAGTCCCAGCGGCGTATTGCTTCGCCTCTTAGAACCGATTAGTCGAAAATTTTAACAATCATATTTTTGCATTCTGTACCGTGGATCCATCGTTAAACGCTATTAAACTAACGTCCGTGATGGTATAAATGCAGATTTTCGCTCCGTTTAGCCAAAATAACGAACTTTAGGTGCGCTCCGAAATATTTCAAAGTCCCAGCGGCGTATTGCTTCGCCTCTTAGAACCGATTAGTCGAAAATTTTAACAATCATATTTTTGCATTCTGTACCGTGGATCGATCGTTAAACGCTATTGAACTAACGTCCGTGATGGTATAAATGCAGATTTTCGCTCCGTGTAGCCAAAATAACGAACTTTAGATGCGCTCCGAAATATTTCAAAGTCCCAGCGGCGTATTGCTTCGCCTCTTAGAACCGATTAGTCGAAAATTTTAACAATCATATTTTTGCATTCTGTACCGTGGATCGATCGTTAAACGCTATTGAACTAACGTCCGTGATGGTATAAATGCAGATTTTCGCTCCGTTTAGCCAAAATAACGAACTTTAGGTGCGCTCCGAAATATTTCAAAGTCCCAGCGGCGTATTGCTTCGCCTCTTAGAACCGATTAGTCGAAAATTTTAACAATCATATTTTTGCATTCTGTACCGTGGATCCATCGTTAAACGCTATTAAACTAACGTCCGTGATGGTATAAATGCAGATTTTCGCTCCGTTTAGCCAAAATAACGAACTTTAGGTGCGCTCCGAAATATTTCAAAGTCCCAGCGGCGTATTGCTTCGCCTCTTAGAACCGATTAGTCGAAAATTTTAACAATCATATTTTTGCATTCTGTACCGTGGATCGATCGTTAAACGCTATTGAACTAACGTCCGTGATGGTATAAATGCAGATTTTCGCTCCGTTTAGCCAAAATAACGAACTTTAGGTGCGCTCCGAAATATTTCAAAGTCCCAGCCGCGTATTGCTTTGCCCCGAAATTTTTCAAAGTTCCAGCGGCGTGTTGCTTTCAAAGTGCCTCCCTCTAAATACCGATCGGCAGGCCGCTAGGTCGGCGACGCACGGGCTTACGCCCAGGCGTATACGGGGGCAAATCGCCGTGAGAGCGTGCGATTTTGACTTTCGCAATAAGATAGTCTCCTTTATGAAAAGGAGCGTACACGTCTCCCAAAAAAAAAAACAGTTTCATGACGATCAATGTAGTTCTTGATCGAAATGTATCATAGGACGAAGATTTTATCGAAAAGTACGAACTTTGGCGACGCATCGAAATTTTTCAAAGTTCCAACGGCGTGTTGCTTTCAAAGTGCCTCCCTCTAAATACCGATCGGCAGGCCGCTAGGTCGGCGACGCACGGGCTTACGCCCAGGCGTATACGGGGGCAAATCGCCGTGAGAGCGTGCGATTTTGACTTTCGCAATAAGATAGTCTCCTTTATGAAAAGGAGC
>NW_027478295.1:7500-10000 GCF_051020975.1 Osmia lignaria lignaria | reverse complement strand
ATGCTCGATGCAAAAAAAAAAAAAAATAAACGAAAAGAAGCAAAAAAGCAAACACGTAGAGAAACTGTGCGTGAATCAACCTTTCGCATATTCAATTTTTCCTCCTCTCTCGTTTCAAAATGTTTGTATTTATCGTTCGATGAAACGAGCACAAGAGGGAAAAAAAAGTTGAGACACGACGTTCCCATAATTTTCGTGTTATTTCCTTTTTGCTTCAAACATTTTGCGGACTGCAGCTTCGTCGTATTGCTTTTATCAATTTTTAACAATTTCAAAGCGAAGACAACTCGCAAGACGATCCATTTCGTCTCGGTTCAATTTTAACGTCCGTCCGTATTATTTTTTGTTCCACAAGAGATTTCGAATAGGTTTCTTTATTTATCATCCCTTCTTTTCGAGCGCCACGGAAGCAAGAGGAAAAGCAAGAGCGAGAGAACATTTCGCGTATACTTCATTTAACAATTTTAACCAACACGCGATGTACTCCACACACCTCTTAGATTTAACAACTGCTTTTCTCTTCTTCTCCCCTTAGCGCAAGGGTAAACCCCATTTGTCTCTTCTTTGGAACGCAACAAAACTTTCGAGGACTGGACGACCGAGCGATGGTCGCGCGGTCTTCGCTTATCTTTAACAAACGAAGTAGTCCGTATGTATTCTAAATGTTGAAGCCTCCTAGAGCTTTAAGCCATGCGAGACATTGAAATGCTGTTTTAACGGGAGCATGCATAATTGCTGCAAACATACTTTTATCACAAGTTCTAGCCACGCCACGGAGGCTTCGAAGTTCCTTCACCATTCGCTTTCCTCTCTTTTGTTACACAGTTTCAGACTACGATCAGGGGTACCGAAACGCTGTATTGATTGTAAACAACCATTTTTATCTTGGAGCGGAGCGTTCCTTTACTCGTTAGATTTGTCTTGTCGCGTGTGTATTCGCTTTTTCGACGCTTTTTAACCATTTAACTTGTTTAGCGAAGCTAAACGCACAGACAGACAAAAAAAAAAGGAACAGCATCGCGCGTCAAACAGCGACGACCCATCTGAAGCGATCTTTCATTTATACACCGTTTGTAAACAGAGAGATGTATAAAGCGCGGGGAATCATTCGAAACCCTGGGGCTATTCGAGCTTGCATTTCAGCAAATTATCATCTCAAACATTTCACTCGTTTGCTTTTTCTAAATTTATAGGAGAGCTTCTTTCGTTTATTTTTGACACACCTTTCGTAAATATCGTTTCTGGCAACGTCGGGAGCGTGGATTTCTACAAGTGAACAATCGCGCCGATCCGATAACTTCCAGCAGGATGGAGAATCTTTATAGATTATCTTCCGAGAACTCGGTGCTTTCACGGGCGGTCGTTTATAAATTTTAACGAACGACTCGCGCGCCGTGACGCACTTGCGCTAGTTCGAAGAGATATTTCGAAATTTGTTTCTCTCCTTTAACGGCCTGCATTTAGTGTATCGGTTGCGATTTTCGTCACATCGTTTCCACGACAAACGCCGACGAACTGCCCAACTATCGCTCGTACGTTGCGACTCTTTCTTTGTTTATCGTTCATTCATTCTTTCAATTTCGTTCGATAATCCCGCTCCGAAACGTTCTACTTTCGTTGAACGACGGCGAGATGTTTAGAAAGAAATGAATTACTCTTTTTTCGAGAAGCAAACGCAAGCAGTCTTTTGTTAAGAAAACGACCCTCAGCCAGGCGTGGTCCAGGAATTGTATCCGTGGACCGCAATGTGCGTTCGAAATGTCGATGTTCATGTGTCCTGCAGTTCACACGTTGACGCGCAATTAGCTGCGTTCTTCATCGACCCACGAGCCAAGTGATCCACCGTTCAGGGTAATCGTAAAATTTTGTATTTCAAACTCTTTAGATCTTTAGAGTGTTATTTTCATTATTAACACGCATCACATTCGATACCCACATCACTCTCCCACCCGGCGCGTGCGGGAGAGCGAATTCGGGCGTCGCCAACGTATTTGTTTGTTTGTTCGATCGTTGACGACACGATCGCGTCCAAGGACGGAAACCGTCGGAGAAACGCCCAGTGGCACGCTCCTCTCGACGGTCGGGCGTAAAGTACATTTAAAAACCTTGAAAAGTACGAACGCACACAAGGAATGCGAGCGCGCGTCCTGTCGCTGAATCGTGGGTTGCGAGATTCGAACAGACACACGGCCGGCGACGATCGGTCTAACTAATGGACACATAGTTTTTCAAAGACTCGCTATCGTCGCTTCTCAGCCGGTCCGTAAACAACACACATCGATCAGGCGGACGCACGAATCTTACCACGGTGCGTGTTTCGTAGATTCCAGGTTACCCGCAAGTACCTCTCTCTCCCTCTCGAAAGAGGAATCTCGATCCGTCCTTTTTGGACAATGGAGAAATCTTTTTATCGCAACACGGATGGCAAAGAAACAACCAAAGCGTAGGAGCGTGGGGACGAGAGCGACGAAAAGAACGTCGCGAAAACAAAGTTTCGACG
>NW_027478295.1:0-5000 GCF_051020975.1 Osmia lignaria lignaria | reverse complement strand
AAGCCGACGATGGACGAACGGACAAGCCGTCCGCCACCGATTGGTTTTGATCTAATAAAAGCATTCCTCCCATCTCTGGGTGGAATTCTGGTTTGCATGTATTAGCTCTAGAATTACCACAGTTATCCAAGTAATGTTTTGTACGATCTAAGAAACCAAAACTGATTTAATGAGCCATTCGCGGTTTCACCTTAATTCGGTATGTACTTAGACATGCATGGCTTAATCTTTGAGACAAGCATATGACTACTGGCAGGATCAACCAGGGAGCTTAGTTATTATTGTAAATTTAAATTTTCGTCGTCGGCCCTCCCTGTAAGACCGATCGACGTTAAGCCATTTCTCTTTTGTATGTAACACACATTTCATAAATTTTGTACCTCTTATAGAGGCCAAATATTCTCCTCCTCCTCTCATAAAGCACGAAAATCACTTTCACGCCGTGCATCCATCGTGCAAGCACGTAGACCCACACACGCTGGACAATATAATAAAAGATAGCGCGGACAGTGGCATGCTATACAAATCGAGAAAGCGCGTACAGTGATCATGCTGGTCATTTTGCCACCAAATTTTATAATCTTTATCATTAGAGCGGGCCCACCAACCTCGTCTCTGTACTTTATACATTTCTCCTCCATCTGCACACACCTTTTCAAACATTAACGGAGAGAGTTCCTTGGACTTGCTTTAAATGTACATATTAGATATGTTGGAATCTCTCTCCTTTAGAAGTTTCCCCAGCCTTAAAACTTCTTTCATTTTTACTCCTCTCTCCATACTTATTTTCCTCTCTGAACGTATCAGAGAGGATTTTATTTCTGACACCTCTTGACTTTTCTTAAATTCAGGGACGTAATTTTGTTCATAATTCAGTGGACTTTTGTGTATTTTATACTTTAAATATTTCCAAACAGTCTCCCTTCTAAAAGTGATAGAACGAATTTTCGTCTAACACTACTTTCTTGGTTCAAAAATTTTATACAATCTTATAACTTTTTCAGTTTTAACAAATTTTGGTTACAGACAGTTGATGCTCAGTTTGTACAAGTATGCAACATTTATAAGTGCATACAGGTCACCAGCCTTATATTACAAGGCTCACCACATATGGGCCATTCGGTCTTAGACACCGACCCGTGGTAATGCTGTGTGGAGATTAATAATAATCCGCAACGGAAAACCGGAACGAGAATAGTCGAGAAAGTATATTCTCGAGGAGCGGTAGACTGCTTTTCAACCGAAGTCATAAAAGAGCCACACGCTCGACGCTACTCCCGACCGGTCCGAGCGAACCGAAAGTGCCTTCCTATAAATACCGAACGGCCGGCCGCTAGGTCGGCGACGCATGGGCTTACGCCCAGGCGTATGCCTGTGCAAACCGCCGTGAGAGCGTACCATCCCGCCGGCACGGTAAAACTTAGACTGAAAATATCGTCGAACATATCCTTTCATTTTATAACGTTCTATACATGAAAATTAATAAATTAACATGCAGGACATAATAAATTCACATTCTCATGTAAATCATGGGTTTAATTAATATTTTAAAAAATTTTAAAACCGCCCAGAACCGATGAGATGAAAATATTAAAACGATATTTTTGCATTTTCTTACGGTAAAACATTAACAAATAAGCGACTATAGCAATATAAAACTCCATTTGTAATTTAATTAATCAAAATTAATATTTTTTTTTGATTTTTCAGCGATCCAGAACCGATGAGACGAAAACATTAAAACGATATTTTTGCATTTTCTTACGACAAAACATTAACAAATACGAGACTATAACAATATAAAACTACATATGTAATTTAATTAATCAAAATTAATAATTTTTTTTGATTTTTCAGTGATCCAGAACCGATAAGTCGAAAATTTTAACAATCATATTTTTGCATTCTGTACCGTGGATCGATCGTTAAACGCTATTGAACTAACGTCCGTGATGGTATAAATGCAGATTTTCGCTCCGTTTAGCCAAAATAACGAACTTTAGATGCGCTCCGAAATATTTCAAAGTCCCAGCGGCGTATTGCTTCGCCTCTTAGAACCGATTAGTCGAAAATTTTAACAATCATATTTTTGCATTCAGTACCGTGGATCCATCGTTAAACGCTATTAAACTAACGTCCGTGATGGTATAAATGCAGATTTTCGCTCCGTTTAGCCAAAATAACGAACTTTAGGTGCGCTCCGAAATATTTCAAAGTCCCAGCGGCGTATTGCTTCGCCTCTTAGAACCGATTAGTCGAAAATTTTAACAATCATATTTTTGCATTCTGTACCGTGGATCCATCGTTAAACGCTATTAAACTAACGTCCGTGATGGTATAAATGCAGATTTTCGCTCCGTTTAGCCAAAATAACGAACTTTAGGTGCGCTCCGAAATATTTCAAAGTCCCAGCGGCGTATTGCTTCGCCTCTTAGAACCGATTAGTCGAAAATTTTAACAATCATATTTTTGCATTCTGTACCGTGGATCGATCGTTAAACGCTATTGAACTAACGTCCGTGATGGTATAAATGCAGATTTTCGCTCCGTTTAGCCAAAATAACGAACTTTAGGTGCGCTCCGAAATATTTCAAAGTCCCAGCGGCGTATTGCTTCGCCTCTTAGAACCGATTAGTCGAAAATTTTAACAATCATATTTTTGCATTCTGTACCGTGGATCCATCGTTAAACGCTATTAAACTAACGTCCGTGATGGTATAAATGCAGATTTTCGCTCCGTTTAGCCAAAATAACGAACTTTAGGTGCGCTCCGAAATATTTCAAAGTCCCAGCGGCGTATTGCTTCGCCTCTTAGAACCGATTAGTCGAAAATTTTAACAATCATATTTTTGCATTCTGTACCGTGGATCGATCGTTAAACGCTATTGAACTAACGTCCGTGATGGTATAAATGCAGATTTTCGCTCCGTGTAGCCAAAATAACGAACTTTAGATGCGCTCCGAAATATTTCAAAGTCCCAGCGGCGTATTGCTTCGCCTCTTAGAACCGATTAGTCGAAAATTTTAACAATCATATTTTTGCATTCTGTACCGTGGATCGATCGTTAAACGCTATTGAACTAACGTCCGTGATGGTATAAATGCAGATTTTCGCTCCGTTTAGCCAAAATAACGAACTTTAGGTGCGCTCCGAAATATTTCAAAGTCCCAGCGGCGTATTGCTTCGCCTCTTAGAACCGATTAGTCGAAAATTTTAACAATCATATTTTTGCATTCTGTACCGTGGATCCATCGTTAAACGCTATTAAACTAACGTCTGTGATGGTATAAATGCAGATTTTCGCTCCGTTTAGCCAAAATAACGAACTTCAGGTGCGCTCCGAAATATTTCAAAGTCCCAGCGGCGTATTGCTTCGCCTCTTAGAACCGATTAGTCGAAAATTTTAACAATCATATTTTTGCATTCTGTACCGTGGATCCATCGTTAAACGCTATTAAACTAACGTCCGTGATGGTATAAATGCAGATTTTCGCTCCGTTTAGCCAAAATAACGAACTTTAGGTGCGCTCCGAAATATTTCAAAGTCCCAGCGGCGTATTGCTTCGCCTCTTAGAACCGATTAGTCGAAAATTTTAACAATCATATTTTTGCATTCTGTACCGTGGATCCATCGTTAAACGCTATTAAACTAACGTCCGTGATGGTATAAATGCAGATTTTCGCTCCGTTTAGCCAAAATAACGAACTTTAGGTGCGCTCCGAAATATTTCAAAGTCCCAGCGGCGTATTGCTTCGCCTCTTAGAACCGATTAGTCGAAAATTTTAACAATCATATTTTTGCATTCTGTACCGTGGATCGATCGTTAAACGCTATTGAACTAACGTCCGTGATGGTATAAATGCAGATTTTCGCTCCGTGTAGCCAAAATAACGAACTTTAGATGCGCTCCGAAATATTTCAAAGTCCCAGCGGCGTATTGCTTCGCCTCTTAGAACCGATTAGTCGAAAATTTTAACAATCATATTTTTGCATTCTGTACCGTGGATCGATCGTTAAACGCTATTGAACTAACGTCCGTGATGGTATAAATGCAGATTTTCGCTCCGTTTAGCCAAAATAACGAACTTTAGGTGCGCTCCGAAATATTTCAAAGTCCCAGCGGCGTATTGCTTCGCCTCTTAGAACCGATTAGTCGAAAATTTTAACAATCATATTTTTGCATTCTGTACCGTGGATCCATCGTTAAAACGCTATTAAACTAACGTCCGTGATGGTATAAATGCAGATTTTCGCTCCGTTTAGCCAAAATAACGAACTTTAGGTGCGCTCCGAAATATTTCAAAGTCCCAGCGGCGTATTGCTTCGCCTCTTAGAACCGATTAGTCGAAAATTTTAACAATCATATTTTTGCATTCTGTACCGTGGATCGATCGTTAAACGCTATTGAACTAACGTCCGTGATGGTATAAATGCAGATTTTCGCTCCGTTTAGCCAAAATAACGAACTTTAGGTGCGCTCCGAAATATTTCAAAGTCCCAGCGGCGTATTGCTTCGCCTCTTAGAACCGATTAGTCGAAAATTTTAACAATCATATTTTTGCATTCTGTACCGTGGATCCATCGTTAAACGCTATTAAACTAACGTCCGTGATGGTATAAATGCAGATTTTCGCTCCGTTTAGCCAAAATAACGAACTTTAGGTGCGCTCCGAAATATTTCAAAGTCCCAGCGGCGTATTGCTTCGCCTCTTAGAACCGATTAGTCGAAAATTTTAACAATCATATTTTTGCATTCTGTACCGTGGATCGATCGTTAAACGCTATTGAACTAACGTCCGTGATGGTATAAATGCAGATTTTCGCTCCGTGTAGCCAAAATAACGAACTTTAGATGCGCTCCGAAATATTTCAAAGTCCCAGCGGCGTATTGCTTCGCCTCTTAGAACCGATTAGTCGAAAATTTTAACAATCATATTTTTGCATTCTGTACCGTGGATCGATCGTTAAACGCTATTGAACTAACGTCCGTGATGGTAT
>NW_027478294.1:32500-34918 GCF_051020975.1 Osmia lignaria lignaria | reverse complement strand
GGGGAAGTATGGTTGCAAAGCTGAAACTTAAAGGAATTGACGGAAGGGCACCACCAGGAGTGGAGCCTGCGGCTTAATTTGACTCAACACGGGAAACCTCACCAGGCCCGGACACCGGAAGGATTGACAGATTGATAGCTCTTTCTTGATTCGGTGGGTGGTGGTGCATGGCCGTTCTTAGTTGGTGGAGCGATTTGTCTGGTTAATTCCGATAACGAACGAGACTCTAGCCTGTTAAATAGACGTAACTTATGGTATCTCGAAGGCCCCCGACTTCGGTCGGTGGGTTTTTACTACCAACGTACAAACAAATCTTCTTAGAGGGACAGGCGGCTTCTAGCCGCACGAGATTGAGCAATAACAGGTCTGTGATGCCCTTAGATGTTCTGGGCCGCACGCGCGCTACACTGAAGGAATCAACGTGTTTTCCCTGGCCGAAAGGCCCGGGTAACCCGCTGAACCTCCTTCGTGCTAGGGATTGGGGCTTGCAATTATTCCCCATGAACGAGGAATTCCCAGTAAGCGCGAGTCATAAGCTCGCGTTGATTACGTCCCTGCCCTTTGTACACACCGCCCGTCGCTACTACCGATTGAATGATTTAGTGAGGTCTTCGGACTGGTGCGCGGCAATGTCTCGGCATTGCCGATGTTACCGGGAAGATGACCAAACTTGATTATTTAGAGGAAGTAAAAGTCGTAACAAGGTTTCCGTAGGTGAACCTGCGGAAGGATCATTAACAAATTAAAAATACAAGAGAAAACCTAACTGAATGGATCATTGATAAAGCGATATAAAAGTTTATTGAGCTCGGACCAAAAATTATACAAAACGAGAAAGATATAATAAATAATACCATATACATGACACAAAACACATAAATCTCGGGTTCGAGCCAATAAGAAACAAATACCAAAACGCTGCGATGCGGTAAAATTACACCGACACGGTTACGTGCGGAGGTCGCTTTGATTACTCATCGCGTTTCTCCCGTCCGTTCGGAACCGCCGGCAAAAAAACTGTGCGACCAACGGCGCCAAAGAGCACGACGCCGGACCATTTCTCTCTGGCTGATGTGAATGGAAGTAAAAGACGCTTGCGTGAGGTCTCTCGACCTTTATCTCTCTAACTTATACTTATGGGTCGTCGTCTACTTGATCGGGTACAAACAAGTCGTAAGAAACAAACAAACAAACCACAAAAATACAAGTCGTAAAAAAACAAACTTCTGTTGGTTAACCTACAATATGAAGGATCGAAATGAAAGAAGGATCATATTATTACAAACCGAAAGTGAAGGATCATTAAAATTGAAATACAATATATATAAATATATAAATGTACCCGTCGTTGCGACACCCTAGTTAAATGGAAAGATATAAAAAAGAGAGAAAAGGAATACAGATGACCCGCCGTCTGATCTTTGCTAAATGATCTGGCATCACCGGAGTTTTTTTGGTCCGTGTTGCGTTCGCTCTATTCGAAATGAAACTCGCGGAGGCGAAGAATTGTTAAAAGTTTACGAAGCGTCTAGGAGTGGTTAAAACTGAGAGAGTTGAAACTACGATGTATTAGAACGAGCAACCGTCGAAACTTTGTTTTCGCGACGTTCTTTTCGTCGCTCTCGTCCCCACGCTCCTACGCTTTGGTTGTTTCTTTGCCATCCGTGTTGCGATAAAAAGATTTCTCCATTGTCCAAAAAGGACGGATCGAGATTCCTCTTTCGAGAGGGAGAGAGAGGTACTTGCGGGTAACCTGGAATCTACGAAACACGCACCGTGGTAAGATTCGTGCGTCCGCCTGATCGATGTGTGTTGTTTACGGACCGGCTGAGAAGCGACGATAGCGAGTCTTTGAAAAACTATGTGTCCATTAGTTAGACCGATCGTCGCCGGCCGTGTGTCTGTTCGAATCTCGCAACCCACGATTCAGCGACAGGACGCGCGCTCGCATTCCTTGTGTGCGTTCGTACTTTTCAAGGTTTTTAAATGTACTTTACGCCCGACCGTCGAGAGGAGCGTGCCACTGGGCGTTTCTCCGACGGTTTCCGTCCTTGGACGCGATCGTGTCGTCAACGATCGAACAAACAAACAAATACGTTGGCGACGCCCGAATTCGCTCTCCCGCACGCGCCGGGTGGGAGAGTGATGTGGGTATCGAATGTGATGCGTGTTAATAATGAAAATAACACTCTAAAGATCTAAAGAGTTTGAAATACAAAATTTTACGATTACCCTGAACGGTGGATCACTTGGCTCGTGGGTCGATGAAGAACGCAGCTAATTGCGCGTCAACGTGTGAACTGCAGGACACATGAACATCGACATTTCGAACGCACATTGCGGTCCACGGATACAATTCCTGGACCACGCCTGGCTGAGGGTCGTTTTCTTAACAAAAGACTGCTTGCGTTTGCTTCT
>NW_027478294.1:17500-25000 GCF_051020975.1 Osmia lignaria lignaria | reverse complement strand
TCTGCATTTATACCATCACGGACGCTAGTTTAATAGCGTTTAACGATCGATCCACGGTACAGAATGCAAAAATATGGATTGTTAAAGTTTTCGACTAATCGGTTCTAAGAGGCGAAGCAATACGCCGCTGGGACTTTGAAATATTTCGGAGCGCACCTAAAGTTCGTTATTTTGGCTAAACGGAGAAAATCTGCATTTATACCATCACGGACGTTAGTTTAATAGCGTTTAACGATGGATCCACGGTACAGAATGCAAAAATATGATTGTTAAAATTTTCGACTTATCGGTTCTGGATCACTGAAAAATCAAAAAAATTATTAATTTTGATTAATTAAATTACATATGTAGTTTTATATTGTTATAGTCTCGTATTTGTTAATGTTTTGTCGTAAGAAAATGCAAAAATATCGTTTTAATGTTTTCGTCTCATCGGTTCTGGATCGCTGAAAAATCAAAAAAAAATATTAATTTTGATTAATTAAATTACAAATGGAGTTTTATATTGCTATAGTCGCTTATTTGTTAATGTTTTACCGTAAGAAAATGCAAAAATATCGTTTTAATATTTTCATCTCATCGGTTCTGGGCGGTTTTAAAATTTTTTAAAATATTAATTAAACCCATGATTTACATGAGAATGTGAATTTATTATGTCCTGCATGTTAATTTATTAATTTTCATGTATAGAACGTTATAAAATGAAAGGATATGTTCGACGATATTTTCAGTCTAAGTTTTACCGTGCCGGCGGGATGGTACGCTCTCACGGCGGTTTGCACAGGCATACGCCTGGGCGTAAGCCCATGCGTCGCCGACCTAGCGGCCGGCCGTTCGGTATTTATAGGAAGGCACTTTCGGTTCGCTCGGACCGGTCGGGAGTAGCGTCGAGCGTGTGGCTCTTTTATGACTTCGGTTGAAAAGCAGTCTACCGCTCCTCGAGAATATACTTTCTCGACTATTCTCGTTCCGGTTTTCCGTTGCGGATTATTATTAATCTCCACACAGCATTACCACGGGTCGGTGTCTAAGACCGAATGGCCCATATGTGGTGAGCCTTGTAATATAAGGCTGGTGACCTGTATGCACTTATAAATGTTGCATACTTGTACAAACTGAGCATCAACTGTCTGTAACCAAAATTTGTTAAAACTGAAAAAGTTATAAGATTGTATAAAATTTTTGAACCAAGAAAGTAGTGTTAGACGAAAATTCGTTCTATCACTTTTAGAAGGGAGACTGTTTGGAAATATTTAAAGTATAAAATACACAAAAGTCCACTGAATTATGAACAAAATTACGTCCCTGAATTTAAGAAAAGTCAAGAGGTGTCAGAAATAAAATCCTCTCTGATACGTTCAGAGAGGAAAATAAGTATGGAGAGAGGAGTAAAAATGAAAGAAGTTTTAAGGCTGGGGAAACTTCTAAAGGAGAGAGATTCCAACATATCTAATATGTACATTTAAAGCAAGTCCAAGGAACTCTCTCCGTTAATGTTTGAAAAGGTGTGTGCAGATGGAGGAGAAATGTATAAAGTACAGAGACGAGGTTGGTGGGCCCGCTCTAATGATAAAGATTATAAAATTTGGTGGCAAAATGACCAGCATGATCACTGTACGCGCTTTCTCGATTTGTATAGCATGCCACTGTCCGCGCTATCTTTTATTATATTGTCCAGCGTGTGTGGTCTACGTGCTTGCACGATGGATGCACGGCTGTGAAAGTGATTTTCGTGCTTTATGAGAGGAGGAGGAGAATATTTGGCCTCTATAAGAGGTACAAAATTTATGAAATGTGTGTTACATACAAAAGAGAAATGGCTTAACGTCGATCGGTCTTACAGGGAGGGCCGACGACGAAAATTTAAATTTACAATAATAACTAAGCTCCCTGGTTGATCCTGCCAGTAGTCATATGCTTGTCTCAAAGATTAAGCCATGCATGTCTAAGTACATACCGAATTAAGGTGAAACCGCGAATGGCTCATTAAATCAGTTTTGGTTTCTTAGATCGTACAAAACATTACTTGGATAACTGTGGTAATTCTAGAGCTAATACATGCAAACCAGAATTCCACCCAGAGATGGGAGGAATGCTTTTATTAGATCAAAACCAATCGGTGGCGGACGGCTTGTCCGTTCGTCCATCGTCGGCTTTGGTGACTCTGAATAACTTTGTGCTGATCGTATGGTCATCTAGCACCGACGACGGATCTTTCAAATGTCTGCCTTATCAACTGTCGATGGTAGGTTCTACGCCTACCATGGTTGTAACGGGTAACGGGGAATCAGGGTTCGATTCCGGAGAGGGAGCCTGAGAAACGGCTACCACATCCAAGGAAGGCAGCAGGCGCGCAAATTACCCACTCCCGGCACGGGGAGGTAGTGACGAAAAATAACGATACGGGACTCATCCGAGGCCCCGTAATCGGAATGAGTACACTTTAAATCCTTTAACGAGGATCCATTGGAGGGCAAGTCTGGTGCCAGCAGCCGCGGTAATTCCAGCTCCAATAGCGTATATTAAAGTTGTTGCGGTTAAAAAGCTCGTAGTTGAATCTGTGTGTCACAGTGTCGGTTCACCGCTCGCGGTGTTTAACTGGCATTATGTGGTACGTCCTACCGGTGGGCTTAGCTCCTCGCGGGCGGTCCAACTAATATCCCATCGCGGTGCTCTTCACTGAGTGTCGAGGTGGGCCGGTACGTTTACTTTGAACAAATTAGAGTGCTCAAAGCAGGCTACCTTCGCCTGAATACTCTGTGCATGGAATAATGGAATAGGACCTCGGTTCTATTTTGTTGGTTTTCGGAACCCCGAGGTAATGATTAATAGGGACAGATGGGGGCATTCGTATTGCGACGTTAGAGGTGAAATTCTTGGATCGTCGCAAGACGGACAGAAGCGAAAGCATTTGCCAAAAATGTTTTCATTAATCAAGAACGAAAGTTAGAGGTTCGAAGGCGATCAGATACCGCCCTAGTTCTAACCATAAACGATGCCAGCTAGCGATCCGCCGAAGTTCCTCCGATGACTCGGCGGGCAGCTTCCGGGAAACCAAAGCTTTTGGGTTCCGGGGGAAGTATGGTTGCAAAGCTGAAACTTAAAGGAATTGACGGAAGGGCACCACCAGGAGTGGAGCCTGCGGCTTAATTTGACTCAACACGGGAAACCTCACCAGGCCCGGACACCGGAAGGATTGACAGATTGATAGCTCTTTCTTGATTCGGTGGGTGGTGGTGCATGGCCGTTCTTAGTTGGTGGAGCGATTTGTCTGGTTAATTCCGATAACGAACGAGACTCTAGCCTGTTAAATAGACGTAACTTATGGTATCTCGAAGGCCCCCGACTTCGGTCGGTGGGTTTTTACTACCAACGTACAAACAAATCTTCTTAGAGGGACAGGCGGCTTCTAGCCGCACGAGATTGAGCAATAACAGGTCTGTGATGCCCTTAGATGTTCTGGGCCGCACGCGCGCTACACTGAAGGAATCAACGTGTTTTCCCTGGCCGAAAGGCCCGGGTAACCCGCTGAACCTCCTTCGTGCTAGGGATTGGGGCTTGCAATTATTCCCCATGAACGAGGAATTCCCAGTAAGCGCGAGTCATAAGCTCGCGTTGATTACGTCCCTGCCCTTTGTACACACCGCCCGTCGCTACTACCGATTGAATGATTTAGTGAGGTCTTCGGACTGGTGCGCGGCAATGTCTCGGCATTGCCGATGTTACCGGGAAGATGACCAAACTTGATTATTTAGAGGAAGTAAAAGTCGTAACAAGGTTTCCGTAGGTGAACCTGCGGAAGGATCATTAACAAATTAAAAATACAAGAGAAAACCTAACTGAATGGATCATTGATAAAGCGATATAAAAGTTTATTGAGCTCGGACCAAAAATTATACAAAACGAGAAAGATATAATAAATAATACCATATACATGACACAAAACACATAAATCTCGGGTTCGAGCCAATAAGAAACAAATACCAAAACGCTGCGATGCGGTAAAATTACACCGACACGGTTACGTGCGGAGGTCGCTTTGATTACTCATCGCGTTTCTCCCGTCCGTTCGGAACCGCCGGCAAAAAAACTGTGCGACCAACGGCGCCAAAGAGCACGACGCCGGACCATTTCTCTCTGGCTGATGTGAATGGAAGTAAAAGACGCTTGCGTGAGGTCTCTCGACCTTTATCTCTCTAACTTATACTTATGGGTCGTCGTCTACTTGATCGGGTACAAACAAGTCGTAAGAAACAAACAAACAAACCACAAAAATACAAGTCGTAAAAAAACAAACTTCTGTTGGTTAACCTACAATATGAAGGATCGAAATGAAAGAAGGATCATATTATTACAAACCGAAAGTGAAGGATCATTAAAATTGAAATACAATATATATAAATATATAAATGTACCCGTCGTTGCGACACCCTAGTTAAATGGAAAGATATAAAAAAGAGAGAAAAGGAATACAGATGACCCGCCGTCTGATCTTTGCTAAATGATCTGGCATCACCGGAGTTTTTTTGGTCCGTGTTGCGTTCGCTCTATTCGAAATGAAACTCGCGGAGGCGAAGAATTGTTAAAAGTTTACGAAGCGTCTAGGAGTGGTTAAAACTGAGAGAGTTGAAACTACGATGTATTAGAACGAGCAACCGTCGAAACTTTGTTTTCGCGACGTTCTTTTCGTCGCTCTCGTCCCCACGCTCCTACGCTTTGGTTGTTTCTTTGCCATCCGTGTTGCGATAAAAAGATTTCTCCATTGTCCAAAAAGGACGGATCGAGATTCCCTCTTTCGAGAGGGAGAGAGAGGTACTTGCGGGTAACCTGGAATCTACGAAACACGCACCGTGGTAAGATTCGTGCGTCCGCCTGATCGATGTGTGGTGTTTACGGACCGGCTGAGAAGCGACGATAGCGAGTCTTTGAAAAACTATGTGTCCATTAGTTAGACCGATCGTCGCCGGCCGTGTGTCTGTTCGAATCTCGCAACCCACGATTCAGCGACAGGACGCGCGCTCGCATTCCTTGTGTGCGTTCGTACTTTTCAAGGTTTTTAAATGTACTTTACGCCCGACCGTCGAGAGGAGCGTGCCACTGGGCGTTTCTCCGACGGTTTCCGTCCTTGGACGCGATCGTGTCGTCAACGATCGAACAAACAAACAAATACGTTGGCGACGCCCGAATTCGCTCTCCCGCACGCGCCGGGTGGGAGAGTGATGTGGGTATCGAATGTGATGCGTGTTAATAATGAAAATAACACTCTAAAGATCTAAAGAGTTTTGAAATACAAAATTTTACGATTACCCTGAACGGTGGATCACTTGGCTCGTGGGTCGATGAAGAACGCAGCTAATTCGCGCGTCAACGTGTGAACTGCAGGACACATGAACATCGACATTTCGAACGCACATTGCGGTCCACGGATACAATTCCTGGACCACGCCTGGCTGAGGGTCGTTTTCTTAACAAAAGACTGCTTGCGTTTGCTTCTCGAAAAAAGAGTAATTCATTTCTTTCTAAACATCTCTGCGCGTCGTTCAACGAAAGTAGAACGTTTCGGAGCGGGATTATCGAACGAAATTGAAAGAATGAATGAACGATAAACAAAGAAAGAGTCGCAACGTACGAGCGATAGTTGGGCAGTTCGTCGGCGTTTGTCGTGGAAACGATGTGACGAAAATCGCAACCGATACACTAAATGCAGGCCGTTAAAGGAGAGAAACAAATTTCGAAATATCTCTTCGAACTAGCGCAAGTGCGTCACGGCGCGCGAGTCGTTCGTTAAAATTTATAAACGACCGCCCGTGAAAGCACCGAGTTCTCGGAAGATAATCTATAAAGATTCTCCATCCTGCTGAAAGTTATCGGATCGGCGCGATTGTTCACTTGTAGAAAATCCACGCTCCCGACGTTGCCAGAAACGATATTTACGAAAGGTGTGTCAAAAATAAACGAAAGAAGCTCTCCTATAAATTTAGAAAAAGCAAACGAGTGAAATGTTTGAGATGATAATTTGCTGAAATGCAAGCTCGAATAGCCCAGGGTTTCGAATGATTCCCCGCGCTTTATACATCTCTCTGTTTACAAACGGTGTATAAATGAAAGATCGCTTCAGATGGGGTCGTCGCTGTTTGACGCGCGATGCTGTTCCTTTTGTTTTGTCTGTCTGTGCGTTTAGCTTCGCTAAACAAGTTAAATGGTTAAAAAGCGTCGACAAAAGCGAATACACACGCGACAAGACAAATCTAACGAGTAAAGGAACGCTCCGCTCCAAGATAAAAATGGTTGTTTACAATCAATACAGCGTTTCGGTACCCCTGATCGTAGTCTGAAACTGTGTAACAAAAGAGAGGAAAGCGAATGGTGAAGGAACTTCGAAGCCTCCGTGGCGTGGCTAGAACTTGTGATAAAAGTATGTTTGCAGCAATTATGCATGCTCCCGTTAAAACAGCATTTCAATGTCTCGCATGGCTTAAAGCTCTAGGAGGCTTCAACATTTAGAATACATACGGACTACTTCGTTTGTTAAAGATAAGCGAAGACCGCGCGACCATCGCTCGGTCGTCCAGTCCTCGAAAGTTTTGTTGCGTTCCAAAGAAGAGACAAATGGGGTTTACCCTTGCGCTAAGGGGAGAAGAAGAGAAAAGCAGTTGTTAAATCTAAGAGGTGTGTGGAGTACATCGCGTGTTGGTTAAAATTGTTAAATGAAGTATACGCGAAATGTTCTCTCGCTCTTGCTTTTCCTCTTGCTTCCGTGGCGCTCGAAAAGAAGGGATGATAAATAAAGAAACCTATTCGAAATCTCTTGTGGAACAAAAAATAATACGGACGGACGTTAAAATTGAACCGAGACGAAATGGATCGTCTTGCGAGTTGTCTTCGCTTTGAAATTGTTAAAAATTGATAAAAGCAATACGACGAAGCTGCAGTCCGCAAAATGTTTGAAGCAAAAAGGAAATAACACGAAAATTATGGGAACGTCGTGTCTCAACTTTTTTTTCCCTCTTGTGCTCGTTTCATCGAACGATAAATACAAACATTTTGAAACGAGAGAGAGGAGGAAAAATTGAATATGCGAAAGGTTGATTCACGCACAGTTTCTCTACGTGTTTGCTTTTTTGCTTCTTTTCGTTTATTTTTTTTTTTTTTGCATCGAGCATCATTATTCACCTTTCGATGAAACCAAAGAAATTGACGACCTCAGAGTAGGCGAGATTACCCGCTGAATTTAAGCATATTATTAAGCGGAGGAAAAGAAACTAACTAGGATTTCCTTAGTAGCGGCGAGCGAACAGGAATGAGCCCAGCACTGAATCCCGCGGTACCGCCGCTGGGAAATGTAGTGTTCAGGAGGATCCGTTTATCCCGAGACATCGAATTGCGTCCAAGTCCATCTTGAATGGGGCCATTTACCCATAGAGGGTGCCAGGCCCGTAGTGACCGGTACGCGTTTCGGGAGGATCTCTCCTTAGAGTCGGGTTGCTTGAGAGTGCAGCC
>NW_027478294.1:0-12500 GCF_051020975.1 Osmia lignaria lignaria | reverse complement strand
AAATTTTCGACTAATCGGTTCTAAGAGGCGAAGCAATACGCCGCTGGGACTTTGAAATATTTCGGAGCGCACCTAAAGTTCGTTATTTTGGCTAAACTAACGGAAGCGAAAATCTGCATTTATACCATCACGGACGTTAGTTCAATAGCGTTTAACGATGCGATCCACGGTACAGAATGCAAAAATATGATTGTTAAAATTTTCGACTAATCGGTTCTAAGAGGCGAAGCAATACGCCGCTGGGACTTTGAAATATTTCGGAGCGCACCTAAAGTTCGTTATTTTGGCTAAACGGAGCGAAAATCTGCATTTATACCATCACGGACGTTAGTTAATAGCGTTTAACGATGGATCCACGGTACAGAATGCAAAAATATGATTGTTAAATTTTCGACTAATCGGTTCTAAGAGGCGAAGCAATACGCCGCTGGGACTTTGAAATATTTCGGAGCGCACCTAAAGTTCGTTATTTTGGCTAAACGGAGCGAAAATCTGCATTTATACCATCACGGACGTTAGTTTAATAGCGTTTAACGATGGATCCACGGTACAGAATGCAAAAATATGATTGTTAAAATTTTCGACTAATCGGTTCTAAGAGGCGAAGCAATACGCCGCTGGGACTTTTGAAATATTTCGGAGCGCACCTAAAGTTCGTTATTTTGGCTAAACGGAGTGAAAATCTGCATTTATACCATCACGGACGTTAGTTTAATAGCGTTTAACGATGGATCCACGGTACAGAATGCAAAAATATGATTGTTAAAATTTTCGACTAATCGGTTCTAAGAGGCGAAGCAATACGCCGCTGGGACTTTGAAATATTTCGGAGCGCACCTAAAGTTCGTTATTTTGGCTAAACGGAGCGAAAATCTGCATTTATACCATCACGGAACGTTAGTTCAATAGCGTTTAACGATCGATCCACGGTACAGAATGCAAAAATATGATTGTTAAAAATTTTCGACTAATCGGTTCTAAGAGGCGAAGCAATACGCCGCTGGGACTTTGAAATATTTCGGAGCGCACCTAAAGTTCGTTATTTTGGCTAAACGGAGCGAAAATCTGCATTATATACCATCACGGACGTTAGTTTAATAGCGTTTAAACGATGGATCCACGGTACAGAATGCAAAAATATGATTGTTAAAATTTTCGACTAATCGGTTCTAAGAGGCGAAGCAATACGCCGCTGGGACTTTGAAATATTTCGGAGCGCACCTAAAGTTCGTTATTTTGGCTAAACGGAGCGAAAATCTGCATTTATATACCATCACGGACGTTAGTTCAATAGCGTTTAACGATCGATCCACGGTACAGAATGCAAAAATATGATTGTTAAAATTTTCGACTAATCGGTTCTAAGAGGCGAAGCAATACGCCGCTGGGACTTTGAAATATTTCGGAGCGCACCTAAAGTTCGTTATTTTGGCTAAACGGAGCGAAAATCTGCATTTATACCATCACGGACGTTAGTTTAATAGCGTTTAACGATGGATCCACGGTACAGAATGCAAAAATATGATTGTTAAAATTTTCGACCTAATCGGTTCTAAGAGGCGAAGCAATACGCCGCTGGGACTTTGAAATATTTCGGAGCGCACCTAAAGTTCGTTATTTTGGCTAAACGGAGCGAAAATCTGCATTTATACCATCACGGACGTTAGTTCAATAGCGTTTAACGATCGATCCACGGTACAGAATGCAAAAATATGATTGTTAAAATTTTCGACTAATCGGTTCTAAGAGGCGAAGCAATACGCCGCTGGGACTTTGAAATATTTCGGAGCGCACCTAAAGTTCGTTATTTTGGCTAAACGGAGCGAAAATCTGCATTTATACCATCACGGACGTTAGTCCAATAGCGTTTAACGATGGATCCACGGTACAGAATGCAAAAATATGATTGTTAAAATTTTCGACTAATCGGTTCTAAGAGGCGAAGCAATACGCCGCTGGGACTTTGAATATTTCGGAGCGCACCTAAAGTTCGTTATTTTGGCTAAACGGAGCGAAAATCTGCATTTTATACCATCACGGACGTTAGTTTAATAGCGTTTAACGATTGGATCCACGGTACAGAATGCAAAAATATGATTGTTAAAATTTTCGACTAATCGGTTCTAAGAGGCGAAGCAATACGCCGCTGGGACTTTGAAATATTTCGGAGCGCACCTAAAGTTCGTTATTTTGGCTAAACGGAGCGAAAATCTGCATTTATACCATCACGGACGTTAGTTCAATAGCGTTTAACGATTCGATCCACGGTACAGAATGCAAAAATATGATTGTTAAAATTTTCGACTAATCGGTTCTAAGAGGCGAAGCAATACGCCGCTGGGACTTTGAAATATTTCGGAGCGCACCTAAGTTCGTTATTTTGGCTAAACGGAGCGAAAATCTGCATTTATACCATCACGGACGTTAGTTTAATAGCGTTTAACGATGGATCCACGGTACAGAATGCAAAAATATGATTGTTAAAATTTTCGACTAATCGGTTCTAAGAGGCGAAGCAATACGCCGCTGGGACTTTGAAATATTTCGGAGCGCACCTAAAGTTCGTTATTTTGGCTAAACGGAGCGAAAATCTGCATTTTATACCATCACGGACGTTAGTTCAATAGCGTTTAAACACGATCGATCCACGGTACAGAATGCAAAAAATATGATTGTTAAAATTTTCGACTAATCGGTTCTAAGAGGCGAAGCAATACGCCGCTGGGACTTTGAAATATTTCGGAGCGCACCTAAAGTTCGTTATTTTGGCTAAAACGGAGCGAAAATCTGCATTTATACCAATCACGGACGTTAGTTTAATAGCGTTTAACGATGGATCCACGGTACAGAATGCAAAAATATGATTGTTAAAATTTTCGACTTATCGGTTCTGGATCACTGAAAAATCAAAAAAAAATTATTAATTTTGATTAATTAAAATTACATATGTAGTTTTATATTGTTATAGTCTCGTATTTGTTAATGTTTTGTCGTAAGAAAATGCAAAAAATATCGTTTTAAATTGTTTTCGTCTCATCGGTTCTGGATCGCTGAAAAATCAAAAAAAATATTCATTTTGATTAATTAAATTACAAATGGAGTTTTATATTGCTATAGTCGCTTATTTGTTAATGTTTTACCGTAAGAAAATGCAAAAATATCGTTTTAATATTTTCATCTCATCGGTTCTGGGCGGTTTTAAAATTTTTTAAAATATTAATTAAACCCATGATTTACATGAGAATGTGAATTTATTATGTCCTGCATGTTAATTTATTAATTTTCATGTATAGAACGTTATAAAATGAAAGGATATGTTCGAACGATATTTTCAGTCTAAGTTTTACCGTGCCGGCGGGATGGTACGCTCTCACGGCGGTTTGCACAGGCATACGCCTGGGCGTAAGCCCATGCGTCGCCGACCTAGCGGCCGGCCGTTCGGTATTTATAGGAAGGCACTTTCGGTTCGCTCGGACCGGTCGGGAGTAGCGTCGAGCGTTGTGGCTCTTTTATGACTTCGGTGAAAAGCAGTCTACCGCTCCTCGAGAATATACTTTCTCGACTATTCTCGTTCCGGTTTTCCGTTGCGGATTATTATTAATCTCCACACAGCATTACCACGGGTCGGTGTCTAAGACCGAATGGCCCATATGTGGTGAGCCTTGTAATATAAGGCTGGTGACCTGTATGCACTTATAAATGTTGCATACTTGTACAAACTGAGCATCAACTGTCTGTAACCAAAATTTGTTAAAACTGAAAAAGTTATAAGATTGTATAAAATTTTTTGAACCAAGAAAGTAGTGTTAGACGAAAATTCGTTCTATCACTTTTAGAAGGGAGACTGTTTGGAAATATTTAAAGTATAAAATACACAAAAGTCCACTGAATTATGAACCAAAATTACGTCCCTGAATTTAAGAAAAGTCAAGAGGTGTCAGAAATAAAATCCTCTCTGATACGTTCAGAGAGGAAAATAAGTATGGAGAGAGGAGTCAAAAATGAAAGAAGTTTTAAGGCTGGGGAAACTTCTAAAGGAGAGAGATTCCAACATATCTAATATGTACATTTAAAGCAAGTCCAAGGAACTCTCTCCGTTAATGTTTGAAAAGGTGTGTGCAGATGGAGGAGAAATGTATAAAGTACAGAGACGAGGTTGGTGGGCCCGCTCTAAATGATAAAGATTATAAAATTTGGTGGCAAAATGACCAGCATGATCACTGTACGCGCTTCTCGATTTGTATAGCATGCCACTGTCCGCGCTATCTTTTATTATATTGTCCAGCGTGTTGTGGTCTACGTGCTTGCACGATGGATGCACGAGCGTGAAAGTGATTTTCGTGCTTTATGAGAGGAGGAGGAGAATATTTGGCCTCTATAAGAGGTACAAAATTTATGAAATGTGTGTTACATACAAAAGAGAAATGGCTTAACGTCGATCGGTCTTACAGGGAGGGCCGACGACCGAAAATTAAATTTACAATAATAACTAAGCTCCCTGGTTGATCCTGCCAGTAGTCATATGCTTGTCTCAAAGATTAAGCCATGCATGTCTAAGTACATACCGAATTAAGGTGAAACCGCGAATGGCTCATTAAATCAGTTTTGGTTTCTTAGATCGTACAAAACATTACTTGGATAACTGTGGTAATTCTAGAGCTAATACATGCAAACCAGAATTCCACCCAGAGATGGGAGGAATGCTTTTATTAGATCAAAACCAATCGGTGGCGGACGGCTTGTCCGTTCGTCCATCGTCGGCTTTGGTGACTCTGAATAACTTTGTGCTGATCGTATGGTCATCTAGCACCGACGACGGATCTTTCAAATGTCTGCCTTATCAACTGTCGATGGTAGGTTCTACGCCTACCATGGTTGTAACGGGTAACGGGGAATCAGGGTTCGATTCCGGAGAGGGAGCCTGAGAAACGGCTACCACATCCAAGGAAGGCAGCAGGCGCGCGCAAATTACCCACTCCCGGCACGGGGAGGTAGTGACGAAAAATAACGATACGGGACTCATCCGAGGCCCCGTAATCGGAATGAGTACACTTTAAATCCTTTAAACGAGGATCCATTGGAGGGCAAGTCTGGTGCCAGCAGCCGCGGTAATTCCAGCTCCAATAGCGTATATTAAAGTTGTTGCGGTTAAAAAGCTCGTAGTTGAATCTGTGTGTCACAGTGTCGGTTCACCGCTCGCGGTGTTTAACTGGCATTATGTGGTACGTCCTACCGGTGGGCTTAGCTCCTCGCGGGCGGTCCAACTAATATCCCATCGCGGTGCTCTTCACTGAGTGTCGAGGGTGGGCCGGTACGTTTACTTTTGAACAAATTAGAGTGCTCAAAGCAGGCTACCTTCGCCTGAATACTCTGTGCATGGAATAATGGAATAGGACCTCGGTTCTATTTTGTTGGTTTCGGAACCCCGAGGTAATGATTTAATAGGGACAGATGGGGGCATTCGTATTGCGACGTTAGAGGTGAAATTCTTGGATCGTCGCAAGACGGGACAGAAGCGAAAGCATTTGCCAAAAATGTTTTCATTAATCAAGAACGAAAGTTAGAGGTTCGAAGGCGATCAGATACCGCCCTAGTTCTAACCATAAACGATGCCAGCTAGCGATCCGCCGAAGTTCCTCCGATGACTCGGCGGGCAGCTTCCGGGAAACCAAAGCTTTTGGGTTCCGGGGGAAGTATGGTTGCAAAGCTGAAACTTAAAGGAATTGACGGAAGGGCACCACCAGGAGTGGAGCCTGCGGCTTAATTTGACTCAACACGGAAACCTCACCAGGCCCGGACACCGGAAGGATTGACAGATTGATAGCTCTTTCTTGATTCGGTGGGTGGTGGTGCATGGCCGTTCTTAGTGGTGGAGCGATTTGTCTGGTTAATTCCGATAACGAACGAGACTCTAGCCTGTTAAATAGACGTAACTTATGGTATCTCGAAGGCCCCCGACTTCGGTCGGTGGGTTTTTACTACCAACGTACAAACAAATCTTCTTAGAGGGACAGGCGGCTTCTAGCCGCACGAGATTGAGGCAATAACAGGTCTGTGATGCCCTTAGATGTTCTGGGCCGCACGCGCGCTACACTGAAGGAATCAACGTGTTTTCCCTGGCCGAAAGGCCCGGGTAACCCGCTGAACCTCCTTCGTGCTAGGGATTGGGGCTTGCAATTATTCCCCATGAACGAGGAATTCCCAGTAAGCGCGAGTCATAAGCTCGCGTTGATTACGTCCCTGCCCTTTGTACACACCGCCCGTCGCTACTACCGATTGAATGATTTAGTGAGGTCTTCGACTGGTGCGCGGCAATGTCTCGGCATTGCCGATGTTACCGGGAAGATGACCAAACTTGATTATTTAGAGGAAGTAAAAGTCGTAACAAGGTTTCCGTAGGTGAACCTGCGGAAGGATCATTAACAAATTAAAAATACAAGAGAAAACCTAACTGAATGGATCATTGATAAAGCGATATAAAAGTTTTATTGAGCTCGGACCAAAAATTATACAAAACGAGAAAGATATAATAAATAATACCATATACATGACACAAAACACATAAATCTCGGGTTCGAGCCAATAAGAAACAAATACCAAAAACGCTGCGATGCGGTAAAATTACACCGACACGGTTACGTGCGGAGGTCGCTTTGATTACTCATCGCGTTTCTCCCGTCCGTTTCGGAACCGCCGGCAAAAAAACTGTGCGACCAACGGCGCCAAAGAGCACGACGCAGGACCATTTCTCTCTGGCTGATGTGAATGGAAGTAAAAGACGCTTGCGTGAGGTCTCTCGACCTTTATCTCTCTAACTTATACTTATGGGTCGTCGTCTACTTGATCGGGTACAAACAAGTCGTAAGAAACAAACAAACAAACCACAAAAATACAAGTCGTAAAAAAACAAACTTCTGTTGGTTAACCTACAATATGAAGGATCGAAATGAAAGAAGGATCATATTATTACAAACCGAAAGTGAAGGATCATTAAAATTGAAATACAATATATATAAATATATAAATGTACCCGTCGTTGCGACACCCTAGTTAAATGGAAAGATATAAAAAAGAGAGAAAAGGAATACAGATGACCCGCCGTCTGATCTTTGCTAAATGATCTGGCATCACCGGAGTTTTTTTTGGTCCGTGTTGCGTTCGCTCTATTCGAAATGAAACTCGCGGAGGCGAAGAATTGTTAAAAGTTTACCGAGCGTCTAGGAGTGGTTAAAACTGAGAGAGTTGAAACTACGATGTATTAGAACGAGCAACCGTCGAAACTTTGTTTTCGCGACGTTCTTTTCGTCGCTCTCGTCCCCACGCTCTACGCTTTGGTTGTTTCTTTGCCATCCGTGTTGCGATAAAAAGATTTCTCCATTGTCCAAAAAGGACGGATCGAGATTCCTCTTCGAGAGGGAGAGAGAGGTACTTGCGGGTAACCTGGAATCTACGAAAACACGCACCGTGGTAAGATTCGTGCGTCCGCCTGATCGATGTGTGTTGTTTACGGACCGGCTGAGAAGCGACGATAGCGAGTCTTTGAAAAACTATGTGTCCATTAGTTAGACCGATCGTCGCCGGCCGTGTGTCTGTTCGAATCTCGCAACCCACGATTCAGCGACAGGACGCGCGCTCGCATTCCTTGTGTGCGTTCGTACTTTTCAAGGTTTTTAAATGTACTTTACGCCCGACCGTCGAGAGGAGCGTGCCACTGGGCGTTTCTCCGACGGTTTCCGTCCCTTGGACGCGATCGTGTCGTCAACGATCGAACAAACAAACAAATACGTTGGCGACGCCCGAATTCGCTCTCCCGCACGCGCCGGGTGGGAGAGTGATGTGGGTATCGAATGTGATGCGTGTTAATAATGAAAATAACACTCTAAAGATCTAAGAGTTTGAAATACAAAATTTTACGATTACCTGAACGGTGGATTTTTTCACTTGGCTCGTGGGTCGATGAAGAACGCAGCTAATTGCGCGTCACGTGTGAACTGCAGGACACATGAACATCGACATTTCGAACGCACATTGCGGTCCACGGATACAATTCCTGGACCACGCCTGCTGAGGGTCGTTTTCTTAACAAAAGACTGCTTGCGTTTGCTTCTCGAAAAAAGAGTAATTCATTTCTTTCTAAACATCTCGCCGTCGTTCACGAAAGTAGAACGTTTCGGAGCGGGATTATCGAACGAAATTGAAAGAATGAATGAACGATAAACAAAGAAAGAGTCGCAACGTACGAGCGATAGTTGGGCAGTTCGTCGGCGTTTGTCGTGGAAACGATGTGACGAAAATCGCAACCGATACACTAAATGCAGGCCGTTAAAGGAGAGAAACAAATTTCGAAATATCTCTTCGAACTAGCGCAAGTGCGTCACGGCGCGCGAGTCGTTCGTTAAAATTATAAACGACCGCCCGTGAAAGCACCGAGTTCTCGGAAGATAATCTATAAAGATCTCCATCCTGCTGAAAGTTATCGGATCGGCGCGATTGTTCACTTGTAGAAATCCACGCTCCCGACGTTGCCAGAAACGATATTTACGAAAGGTGTGTCAAAAATAAACGAAAGAAGCTCTCCTATAAATTTAGAAAAGCAAACGAGTGAAATGTTTGAGATGATAATTTGCTGAAATGCAAGCTCGAATAGCCCCAGGGTTTCGAATGATTCCCCGCGCTTATACATCTCTCTGTTTACAAACGGTGTATAAATGAAAGATCGCTTCAGATGGGTCGTCGCTGTTTGACGCGCGATGCTGTTCCTTTTTTTTTGTCTGTCTGTGCGTTTAGCTTTCGCCTAAACAAGTTAAATGGTTAAAAAGCGTCGAAAAAGCGAATACACACGCGACAAGACAAATCTAACGAGTAAAGGAACGACTCCGCTCCAGCTCCAAGATAAAAATGGTTGTTTACAATCAATACAGCGTTTCGGTACCCCTGATCGTAGTCTGAAACTGTGTAACAAAAGAGAGGAAAGCGAATGGTGAAGGAACTTCGAAGCCTCCGTGGCGTGGCCTAGAACTTGTGATAAAAGTATGTTTGCAGCAATTATGCATGCTCCCGTTAAAACAGCATTTCAATGTCTCGCATGGCTTAAAGCTCTAGGAGGCTTCAACATTAGAATACATACGGACTACTTCGTTTGTTAAGATAAGCGAAAGACCGCGCGACCATCGCTCGGTCGTCCAGTCCTCGAAAGTTTTGTTGCGTTCCAAAGAAGAGACAAATGGGGTTTACCCTTGCGCTAAGGGGAGAAGAAGAGAAAAGCAGTTGTTAAATCTAAGAGGTGTGTGGAGTACATCGCGTGTTGGTTAAAATTGTTAAATGAAGTATACGCGAAATGTTCTCTCGCTCTTGCTTTTCCTCTTGCTTCCGTGGCGCTCGAAAAGAAGGGATGATAAATAAAGAAACCTATTCGAAATCTCTTGTGGAACAAAAAATAATACGGACGGACGTTAAAATTGAACCGAGACGAAATGGATCGTCTTGCGAGTTGTCTTCGCTTTGAAATTGTTAAAAATTGATAAAAGCAATACGACGAAGCTGCAGTCCGCAAAATGTTTGAAGCAAAAAGGAAATAACACGAAAATTATGGGAACGTCGTGTCTCAACTTTTTTTTTCCCTCTTGTGCTCGTTTCATCGAACGATAAATACAAACATTTTGAAACGAGAGAGGAGGAAAAATTGAATATGCGAAAGGATTGATTCACGCACAGTTTCTCTACGTGTTTGCTTTTTTGCTTCTTTTCGTTTATTTTTTTTTTTTTTTGCATCGAGCATCATTATTCACCTTTCGATGAAACCAAAGAAATTGACGACCTCAGAGTAGGCGAGATTACCCGCTGAATTTAAGCATATTATTAAGCGGAGGAAAAGAAACTAACTAGGATTTCCTTAGTAGCGGCGAGCGAACAGGAATGAGCCAGCACTGAATCCCGCGGTACCGCCGCTGGAAATGTAGTGTTCAGGAGGATCCGTTTATCCCGAGACATCGAATTGCGTCCAAGTCCATCTTGAATGGGGCCATTTACCCATAGAGGGTGCCAGGCCCGTAGTGACCGGTACGCGTTTCGGGAGGATCTCTCCTTAGAGTCGGGTTGCTTGAGAGTGCAGCCCTAAGTGGGTGGTAAACTCCATCTAAGGCTAAATACGACCACGAGACCGATAGCGAACAAGTACCGTGAGGGAAAGTTGAAAAGAACTTTGAAGAGAGAGTTCAAGAGTACGTGAAACCGTTCAGGGGTAAACCTGAGAAACCCAAAAGATCGAATGGGAGATTCATCGTCAACAACGCTGGCTCCCGTTGGTGCGCGATGCCCGGATGGACCTTCGGGTTCCATTAGCGAGGGCACACCACCTTCGGCGAATGTTCCGGCGAGGTAGTCGTGCACTTCTCCCCTAGTAGAACGTCGCGACCCGTTGCGTGTCGGTCTACGTCCGAGGCGGAGCCTGTCCGTCACCTTAACGGTGTTCGTGACAGACCCTCGGTTGCCTGGCCGACTGCGCGACGGTACTCAGACGGTATCAGGCCGCAACCAATCCATTTTCGAATGTGTGTGCGTCAGGACCGCCGCAAGCTAGGTTCAGTTATAATTACCCGGATGTACGGACTATGCGCCGTCCCCGGGTCTGGCCAGCTGTTAGCAGGAGGAGTCCTTGGACTGGCCAAGCTTTGAATTACCGGTCGGCGACGCTATTGCTTTGGGTACTCTCAGGACCCGTCTTGAAACACGGACCAAGGAGTCTAACATGTGCGCAAGTCATTGGGATATAAATAAACCTAAAGGCGAAATGAAAGTGAATGTCGTCCTCTGCGTCGACCTAGGGAGGATGGGCCTCGTTACGATTAGGCCTCGCACTCCCGGGGCGTCTCGTTCTCATTGCGAGAAGAGGCGCACCTAGAGCGTACACGTTGGGACCCGAAAGATGGTGAACTATGCCTGGTCAGGACGAAGTCAGGGGAAACCCTGATGGAGGTCCGTAGCGATTCTGACGTGCAAATCGATCGTCGGAACTGGGTATAGGGGCGAAAGACTAATCGAACCATCTAGTAGCTGGTTCCCTCCGAAGTTTCCCTCAGGATAGCTGGCACTCGCTCGAACGTTATTGCGAGTCTCATCTGGTAAAGCGAATGATTAGAGGCCTTGGGGCCGAAACGACCTCAACCCTATTCTCAAACTTTAAATGGGTGAGATCTCTGGCTTGCTTGCATCAAATGAAGCCATGAGATTTTATATTGGATCAGAGTGCCAAGTGGGCCAATTTTGGTAAGCAGAACTGGCGCTGTGGGATGAACCAAACGCAGAGTTAAGGCGCCTAAGTCGACGCTTATGGGATACCATGAAAGGCGTTGGTTGCTTAAGACAGCAGGACGGTGGCCATGGAAGTCGGAATCCGCCTAAGGAGTGTGTAACAACTCACCTGCGAAGCAACTAGCCCTGAAAATGGATGGCGCTGAAGCGTCGCGCCTATACTCCGCCGTCAGTGGCAAGTGGGGCTGGACAAAATTTGGTCCTCCATGAAGCCCTGACGAGTAGGAGGGTCGCGGCGGTGTGCGCAGAAGGGTCTGGGCGTGAGCCTGCCTGAGCCGCCGTCGGTGCAGATCTTGGTGGTAGTAGCAAATACTCCAGCGAGGCCCTGGAGGACTGACGTGGAGAAGGGTTTCGTGTGAACAGCCGTTGCACACGAGTCAGTCGATCCTAAGCCCTAAGAGAAATCCTATGTAAATGAGGTGTCCTAAAGCTCTCAGTTAAAAGCAACAACAAAAACTGTTAAATATGGCTAAATCGAATTTATAAGAAGTAGTTGCATGAGATGCACACCCATTGGGCGGAAGGGAATCCGGTTCCTATTCGGAACCCGGCAGCGGAACCGCATACCATTCGGGCCCTCGTAAGAGTGTTCGTCGGGGTAACCCAAAATGACCTGGAGACGCCGTCGGGAGATCTGGGAAGAGTTTTCTTTTCTGTATAAGCGTTCGAGTTCCCTGGAAACCTCTAGCAGGGAGATAGGGTTTGGAACGCGAAGAGCACCGCAGTTGCGGCGGTGTCTGGATCTTCCCCTCGGACCTTGAAAATCCAGGAGAGGGCCACGTGGAGGTGTCGCGCCGGTTCGTACCCATATCCGCAGCAGGTCTCCAAGGTGAAGAGCCTCTAGTCGATAGATTAATGTAGGTAAGGGAGTCGGCAAATTGGATCCGTAACTTCGGAATAAGGATTGGCTCTGAGGAGCGGGGCGTGTCGGGCTTGGTCGGGAAGCGGGTCTGGCTGACGTGCCGGGCCTGGGCGAGGTGAACGGTTGGCGACTTCGGTCGCGTCCCGGGATCCGAGCTCGGTCCCGTGCCTTGGCCTCCCGCGGATCTTCCTTGCTGCGAGGCTTCCGTGGCGGTTAACGCCGTCGTGGTCGCTTCTTCGGCCGCCATTCAACGCTTAGCTCAGAACTGGCACGGACTAGGGGAATCCGACTGTCTAATTAAAACAAAGCATTGCGATGGCCCTCACGG
>NW_027478293.1:30000-32500 GCF_051020975.1 Osmia lignaria lignaria | reverse complement strand
TCACGGACGTTAGTTTAATAGCGTTTAACGATCGATCCACGGTACAGAATGCAAAAATATGATTGTTAAAATTTTCGACTAATCGGTTCTAAGAGGCGAAGCAATACGCCGCTGGGACTTTGAAATATTTCGGAGCGCACCTAAAGTTCGTTATTTTGGCTAAACGGAGCGAAAATCTGCATTTATACCATCACGGACGTTAGTTTAATAGCGTTTAACGATCGATCCACGGTACAGAATGCAAAAATATGATTGTTAAAATTTTCGACTAATCGGTTCTAAGAGGCGAAGCAATACGCCGCTGGGACTTTGAAATATTTCGGAGCGCACCTAAAGTTCGTTATTTTGGCTAAACGGAGCGAAAATCTGCATTTATACCATCACGGACGTTAGTTTAATAGCGTTTAACGATGGATCCACGGTACAGAATGCAAAAATATGATTGTTAAAATTTTCGACTAATCGGTTCTAAGAGGCGAAGCAATACGCCGCTGGGACTTTGAAATATTTCGGAGCGCACCTAAAGTTCGTTATTTTGGCTAAACGGAGCGAAAATCTGCATTTATACCATCACGGACGTTAGTTTAATAGCGTTTAACGATCGATCCACGGTACAGGATGCAAAAATATGATTGTTAAAATTTTCGACTAATCGGTTCTAAGAGGCGAAGCAATACGCCGCTGGGACTTTGAAATATTTCGGAGCGCACCTAAAGTTCGTTATTTTGGCTAAACGGAGCGAAAATCTGCATTTATACCATCACGGACGTTAGTTTAATAGCGTTTAACGATCGATCCACGGTACAGAATGCAAAAATATGATTGTTAAAATTTTCGACTAATCGGTTCTAAGAGGCGAAGCAATACGCCGCTGGGACTTTGAAATATTTCGGAGCGCACCTAAAGTTCGTTATTTTGGCTAAACGGAGCGAAAATCTGCATTTATACCATCACGGACGTTAGTTTAATAGCGTTTAACGATGGATCCACGGTACAGAATGCAAAAATATGATTGTTAAAATTTTCGACTAATCGGTTCTAAGAGGCGAAGCAATACGCCGCTGGGACTTTGAAATATTTCGGAGCGCACCTAAAGTTCGTTATTTTGGCTAAACGGAGCGAAAATCTGCATTTATACCATCACGGACGTTAGTTTAATAGCGTTTAACGATCGATCCACGGTACAGAATGCAAAAATATGATTGTTAAAATTTTCGACTAATCGGTTCTAAGAGGCGAAGCAATACGCCGCTGGGACTTTGAAATATTTCGGAGCGCACCTAAAGTTCGTTATTTTGGCTAAACGGAGCGAAAATCTGCATTTATACCATCACGGACGTTAGTTTAATAGCGTTTAACGATCGATCCACGGTACAGAATGCAAAAATATGATTGTTAAAATTTTCGACTAATCGGTTCTAAGAGGCGAAGCAATACGCCGCTGGGACTTTGAAATATTTCGGAGCGCACCTAAAGTTCGTTATTTTGGCTAAACGGAGCGAAAATCTGCATTTATACCATCACGGACGTTAGTTTAATAGCGTTTAACGATGGATCCACGGTACAGAATGCAAAAATATGATTGTTAAAATTTTCGACTAATCGGTTCTAAGAGGCGAAGCAATACGCCGCTGGGACTTTGAAATATTTCGGAGCGCACCTAAAGTTCGTTATTTTGGCTAAACGGAGCGAAAATCTGCATTTATACCATCACGGACGCTAGTTTAATAGCGTTTAACGATCGATCCACGGTACAGAATGCAAAAATATGATTGTTAAAGTTTTCGACTAATCGGTTCTAAGAGGCGAAGCAATACGCCGCTGGGACTTTGAAATATTTCGGAGCGCACCTAAAGTTCGTTATTTTGGCTAAACGGAGCGAAAATCTGCATTTATACCATCACGGACGTTAGTTTAATAGCGTTTAACGATGGATCCACGGTACAGAATGCAAAAATATGATTGTTAAAATTTTCGACTTATCGGTTCTGGATCACTGAAAAATCAAAAAAAATTATTAATTTTGATTAATTAAATTACATATGTAGTTTTATATTGTTATAGTCTCGTATTTGTTAATGTTTTGTCGTAAGAAAATGCAAAAATATCGTTTTAATGTTTTCGTCTCATCGGTTCTGGATCGCTGAAAAATCAAAAAAAAATATTAATTTTGATTAATTAAATTACAAATGGAGTTTTATATTGCTATAGTCGCTTATTTGTTAATGTTTTACCGTAAGAAAATGCAAAAATATCGTTTTAATATTTTCATCTCATCGGTTCTGGGCGGTTTTAAAATTTTTTAAAATATTAATTAAACCCATGATTTACATGAGAATGTGAATTTATTATGTCCTGCATGTTAATTTATTAATTTTCATGTATAGAACGTTATAAAATGAAAGGATATGTTCGACGATATTTTCAGTCTAAGTTTTACCGTGCCGGCGGGATGGTACGCTCTCACGGCGGTTTGCACAGGCATACGCCTGGGCGTAAG
>NW_027478293.1:15000-17500 GCF_051020975.1 Osmia lignaria lignaria | reverse complement strand
GTTCTAAGAGGCGAAGCAATACGCCGCTGGGACTTTGAAATATTTCGGAGCGCACCTAAAGTTCGTTATTTTGGCTAAACGGAGCGAAAATCTGCATTTATACCATCACGGACGTTAGTTTAATAGCGTTTAACGATCGATCCACGGTACAGAATGCAAAAATATGATTGTTAAAATTTTCGACTAATCGGTTCTAAGAGGCGAAGCAATACGCCGCTGGGACTTTGAAATATTTCGGAGCGCACCTAAAGTTCGTTATTTTGGCTAAACGGAGCGAAAATCTGCATTTATACCATCACGGACGTTAGTTTAATAGCGTTTAACGATCGATCCACGGTACAGAATGCAAAAATATGATTGTTAAAATTTTCGACTAATCGGTTCTAAGAGGCGAAGCAATACGCCGCTGGGACTTTGAAATATTTCGGAGCGCACCTAAAGTTCGTTATTTTGGCTAAACGGAGCGAAAATCTGCATTTATACCATCACGGACGTTAGTTTAATAGCGTTTAACGATGGATCCACGGTACAGAATGCAAAAATATGATTGTTAAAATTTTCGACTAATCGGTTCTAAGAGGCGAAGCAATACGCCGCTGGGACTTTGAAATATTTCGGAGCGCACCTAAAGTTCGTTATTTTGGCTAAACGGAGCGAAAATCTGCATTTATACCATCACGGACGTTAGTTTAATAGCGTTTAACGATCGATCCACGGTACAGAATGCAAAAATATGATTGTTAAAATTTTCGACTAATCGGTTCTAAGAGGCGAAGCAATACGCCGCTGGGACTTTGAAATATTTCGGAGCGCACCTAAAGTTCGTTATTTTGGCTAAACGGAGCGAAAATCTGCATTTATACCATCACGGACGTTAGTTTAATAGCGTTTAACGATCGATCCACGGTACAGAATGCAAAAATATGATTGTTAAAATTTTCGACTAATCGGTTCTAAGAGGCGAAGCAATACGCCGCTGGGACTTTGAAATATTTCGGAGCGCACCTAAAGTTCGTTATTTTGGCTAAACGGAGCGAAAATCTGCATTTATACCATCACGGACGTTAGTTTAATAGCGTTTAACGATGGATCCACGGTACAGAATGCAAAAATATGATTGTTAAAATTTTCGACTAATCGGTTCTAAGAGGCGAAGCAATACGCCGCTGGGACTTTGAAATATTTCGGAGCGCACCTAAAGTTCGTTATTTTGGCTAAACGGAGCGAAAATCTGCATTTATACCATCACGGACGTTAGTTTAATAGCGTTTAACGATCGATCCACGGTACAGAATGCAAAAATATGATTGTTAAAATTTTCGACTAATCGGTTCTAAGAGGCGAAGCAATACGCCGCTGGGACTTTGAAATATTTCGGAGCGCACCTAAAGTTCGTTATTTTGGCTAAACGGAGCGAAAATCTGCATTTATACCATCACGGACGTTAGTTTAATAGCGTTTAACGATCGATCCACGGTACAGAATGCAAAAATATGATTGTTAAAATTTTCGACTAATCGGTTCTAAGAGGCGAAGCAATACGCCGCTGGGACTTTGAAATATTTCGGAGCGCACCTAAAGTTCGTTATTTTGGCTAAACGGAGCGAAAATCTGCATTTATACCATCACGGACGTTAGTTTAATAGCGTTTAACGATCGATCCACGGTACAGAATGCAAAAATATGATTGTTAAAATTTTCGACTTATCGATTCTGGATCACTGAAAAATCAAAAAAAATTATTAATTTTGATTAATTAAATTACATATGTAGTTTTATATTGTTATAGTCTCGTATTTGTTAATGTTTTGTCGTAAGAAAATGCAAAAATATCGTTTTAATGTTTTCGTCTCATCGGTTCTGGATCGCTGAAAAATCAAAAAAAAATATTAATTTTGATTAATTAAATTACAAATGGAGTTTTATATTGCTATAGTCGCTTATTTGTTAATGTTTTACCGTAAGAAAATGCAAAAATATCGTTTTAATATTTTCATCTCATCGGTTCTGGGCGGTTTTAAAATTTTTTAAAATATTAATTAAACCCATGATTTACATGAGAATGTGAATTTATTATGTCCTGCATGTTAATTTATTAATTTTCATGTATAGAACGTTATAAAATGAAAGGATATGTTCGACGATATTTTCAGTCTAAGTTTTACCGTGCCGGCGGGATGGTACGCTCTCACGGCGGTTTGCACAGGCATACGCCTGGGCGTAAGCCCATGCGTCGCCGACCTAGCGGCCGGCCGTTCGGTATTTATAGGAAGGCACTTTCGGTTCGCTCGGACCGGTCGGGAGTAGCGTCGAGCGTGTGGCTCTTTTATGACTTCGGTTGAAAAGCAGTCTACCGCTCCTCGAGAATATACTTTCTCGACTATTCTCGTTCCGGTTTTCCGTTGCGGATTATTATTAATCTCCACACAGCATTACCACGGGTCGGTGTCTAAGACCGAATGGCCCATATGTGGTGAGCCTTGTAATATAAGGCTGGTGA
>NW_027478293.1:0-2500 GCF_051020975.1 Osmia lignaria lignaria | reverse complement strand
GCGAAGCAATACGCCGCTGGGACTTTGAAATATTTCGGAGCGCACCTAAAGTTCGTTATTTTGGCTAAACGGAGCGAAAATCTGCATTTATACCATCACGGACGTTAGTTTAATAGCGTTTAACGATCGATCCACGGTACAGAATGCAAAAATATGATTGTTAAAATTTTCGACTAATCGGTTCTAAGAGGCGAAGCAATACGCCGCTGGGACTTTGAAATATTTCGGAGCGCACCTAAAGTTCGTTATTTTGGCTAAACGGAGCGAAAATCTGCATTTATACCATCACGGACGTTAGTTTAATAGCGTTTAACGATGGATCCACGGTACAGAATGCAAAAATATGATTGTTAAAATTTTCGACTAATCGGTTCTAAGAGGCGAAGCAATACGCCGCTGGGACTTTGAAATATTTCGGAGCGCACCTAAAGTTCGTTATTTTGGCTAAACGGAGCGAAAATCTGCATTTATACCATCACGGACGCTAGTTTAATAGCGTTTAACGATCGATCCACGGTACAGAATGCAAAAATATGATTGTTAAAGTTTTCGACTAATCGGTTCTAAGAGGCGAAGCAATACGCCGCTGGGACTTTGAAATATTTCGGAGCGCACCTAAAGTTCGTTATTTTGGCTAAACGGAGCGAAAATCTGCATTTATACCATCACGGACGTTAGTTTAATAGCGTTTAACGATGGATCCACGGTACAGAATGCAAAAATATGATTGTTAAAATTTTCGACTTATCGGTTCTGGATCACTGAAAAATCAAAAAAAATTATTAATTTTGATTAATTAAATTACATATGTAGTTTTATATTGTTATAGTCTCGTATTTGTTAATGTTTTGTCGTAAGAAAATGCAAAAATATCGTTTTAATGTTTTCGTCTCATCGGTTCTGGATCGCTGAAAAATCAAAAAAAAATATTAATTTTGATTAATTAAATTACAAATGGAGTTTTATATTGCTATAGTCGCTTATTTGTTAATGTTTTACCGTAAGAAAATGCAAAAATATCGTTTTAATATTTTCATCTCATCGGTTCTGGGCGGTTTTAAAATTTTTTAAAATATTAATTAAACCCATGATTTACATGAGAATGTGAATTTATTATGTCCTGCATGTTAATTTATTAATTTTCATGTATAGAACGTTATAAAATGAAAGGATATGTTCGACGATATTTTCAGTCTAAGTTTTACCGTGCCGGCGGGATGGTACGCTCTCACGGCGGTTTGCACAGGCATACGCCTGGGCGTAAGCCCATGCGTCGCCGACCTAGCGGCCGGCCGTTCGGTATTTATAGGAAGGCACTTTCGGTTCGCTCGGACCGGTCGGGAGTAGCGTCGAGCGTGTGGCTCTTTTATGACTTCGGTTGAAAAGCAGTCTACCGCTCCTCGAGAATATACTTTCTCGACTATTCTCGTTCCGGTTTTCCGTTGCGGATTATTATTAATCTCCACACAGCATTACCACGGGTCGGTGTCTAAGACCGAATGGCCCATATGTGGTGAGCCTTGTAATATAAGGCTGGTGACCTGTATGCACTTATAAATGTTGCATACTTGTACAAACTGAGCATCAACTGTCTGTAACCAAAATTTGTTAAAACTGAAAAAGTTATAAGATTGTATAAAATTTTTGAACCAAGAAAGTAGTGTTAGACGAAAATTCGTTCTATCACTTTTAGAAGGGAGACTGTTTGGAAATATTTAAAGTATAAAATACACAAAAGTCCACTGAATTATGAACAAAATTACGTCCCTGAATTTAAGAAAAGTCAAGAGGTGTCAGAAATAAAATCCTCTCTGATACGTTCAGAGAGGAAAATAAGTATGGAGAGAGGAGTAAAAATGAAAGAAGTTTTAAGGCTGGGGAAACTTCTAAAGGAGAGAGATTCCAACATATCTAATATGTACATTTAAAGCAAGTCCAAGGAACTCTCTCCGTTAATGTTTGAAAAGGTGTGTGCAGATGGAGGAGAAATGTATAAAGTACAGAGACGAGGTTGGTGGGCCCGCTCTAATGATAAAGATTATAAAATTTGGTGGCAAAATGACCAGCATGATCACTGTACGCGCTTTCTCGATTTGTATAGCATGCCACTGTCCGCGCTATCTTTTATTATATTGTCCAGCGTGTGTGGTCTACGTGCTTGCACGATGGATGCACGGCGTGAAAGTGATTTTCGTGCTTTATGAGAGGAGGAGGAGAATATTTGGCCTCTATAAGAGGTACAAAATTTATGAAATGTGTGTTACATACAAAAGAGAAATGGCTTAACGTCGATCGGTCTTACAGGGAGGGCCGACGACGAAAATTTAAATTTACAATAATAACTAAGCTCCCTGGTTGATCCTGCCAGTAGTCATATGCTTGTCTCAAAGATTAAGCCATGCATGTCTAAGTACATACCGAATTAAGGTGAAACCGCGAATGGCTCATTAAATCAGTTTTGGTTTCTTAGATCGTACAAAACATTACTTGGATAACTGTG
>NW_027478292.1:27500-32500 GCF_051020975.1 Osmia lignaria lignaria | reverse complement strand
GCTGGGACTTTGAAATATTTCGGAGCGCACCTAAAGTTCGTTATTTTGGCTAAACGGAGCGAAAATCTGCATTTATACCATCACGGACGTTAGTTTAATAGCGTTTAACGATCGATCCACGGTACAGAATGCAAAAATATGATTGTTAAAATTTTCGACTAATCGGTTCTAAGAGGCGAAGCAATACGCCGCTGGGACTTTGAAATATTTCGGAGCGCACCTAAAGTTCGTTATTTTGGCTAAACGGAGCGAAAATCTGCATTTATACCATCACGGACGTTAGTTTAATAGCGTTTAACGATGGATCCACGGTACAGAATGCAAAAATATGATTGTTAAAATTTTCGACTAATCGGTTCTAAGAGGCGAAGCAATACGCCGCTGGGACTTTGAAATATTTCGGAGCGCACCTAAAGTTCGTTATTTTGGCTAAACGGAGCGAAAATCTGCATTTATACCATCACGGACGTTAGTTTAATAGCGTTTAACGATCGATCCACGGTACAGAATGCAAAAATATGATTGTTAAAATTTTCGACTAATCGGTTCTAAGAGGCGAAGCAATACGCCGCTGGGACTTTGAAATATTTCGGAGCGCACCTAAAGTTCGTTATTTTGGCTAAACGGAGCGAAAATCTGCATTTATACCATCACGGACGTTAGTTTAATAGCGTTTAACGATGGATCCACGGTACAGAATGCAAAAATATGATTGTTAAAATTTTCGACTAATCGGTTCTAAGAGGCGAAGCAATACGCCGCTGGGACTTTGAAATATTTCGGAGCGCACCTAAAGTTCGTTATTTTGGCTAAACGGAGCGAAAATCTGCATTTATACCATCACGGACGTTAGTTTAATAGCGTTTAACGATCGATCCACGGTACAGAATGCAAAAATATGATTGTTAAAATTTTCGACTAATCGGTTCTAAGAGGCGAAGCAATACGCCGCTGGGACTTTGAAATATTTCGGAGCGCACCTAAAGTTCGTTATTTTGGCTAAACGGAGCGAAAATCTGCATTTATACCATCACGGACGTTAGTTTAATAGCGTTTAACGATGGATCCACGGTACAGAATGCAAAAATATGATTGTTAAAATTTTCGACTAATCGGTTCTAAGAGGCGAAGCAATACGCCGCTGGGACTTTGAAATATTTCGGAGCGCACCTAAAGTTCGTTATTTTGGCTAAACGGAGCGAAAATCTGCATTTATACCATCACGGACGTTAGTTTAATAGCGTTTAACGATCGATCCACGGTACAGAATGCAAAAATATGATTGTTAAAATTTTCGACTAATCGGTTCTAAGAGGCGAAGCAATACGCCGCTGGGACTTTGAAATATTTCGGAGCGCACCTAAAGTTCGTTATTTTGGCTAAACGGAGCGAAAATCTGCATTTATACCATCACGGACGTTAGTTTAATAGCGTTTAACGATGGATCCACGGTACAGAATGCAAAAATATGATTGTTAAAATTTTCGACTAATCGGTTCTAAGAGGCGAAGCAATACGCCGCTGGGACTTTGAAATATTTCGGAGCGCACCTAAAGTTCGTTATTTTGGCTAAACGGAGCGAAAATCTGCATTTATACCATCACGGACGTTAGTTTAATAGCGTTTAACGATCGATCCACGGTACAGAATGCAAAAATATGATTGTTAAAATTTTCGACTAATCGGTTCTAAGAGGCGAAGCAATACGCCGCTGGGACTTTGAAATATTTCGGAGCGCACCTAAAGTTCGTTATTTTGGCTAAACGGAGCGAAAATCTGCATTTATACCATCACGGACGTTAGTTTAATAGCGTTTAACGATGGATCCACGGTACAGAATGCAAAAATATGATTGTTAAAATTTTCGACTAATCGGTTCTAAGAGGCGAAGCAATACGCCGCTGGGACTTTGAAATATTTCGGAGCGCACCTAAAGTTCGTTATTTTGGCTAAACGGAGCGAAAATCTGCATTTATACCATCACGGACGTTAGTTTAATAGCGTTTAACGATCGATCCACGGTACAGAATGCAAAAATATGATTGTTAAAATTTTCGACTAATCGGTTCTAAGAGGCGAAGCAATACGCCGCTGGGACTTTGAAATATTTCGGAGCGCACCTAAAGTTCGTTATTTTGGCTAAACGGAGCGAAAATCTGCATTTATACCATCACGGACGTTAGTTTAATAGCGTTTAACGATGGATCCACGGTACAGAATGCAAAAATATGATTGTTAAAATTTTCGACTAATCGGTTCTAAGAGGCGAAGCAATACGCCGCTGGGACTTTGAAATATTTCGGAGCGCACCTAAAGTTCGTTATTTTGGCTAAACGGAGCGAAAATCTGCATTTATACCATCACGGACGTTAGTTTAATAGCGTTTAACGATCGATCCACGGTACAGAATGCAAAAATATGATTGTTAAAATTTTCGACTAATCGGTTCTAAGAGGCGAAGCAATACGCCGCTGGGACTTTGAAATATTTCGGAGCGCACCTAAAGTTCGTTATTTTGGCTAAACGGAGCGAAAATCTGCATTTATACCATCACGGACGTTAGTTTAATAGCGTTTAACGATGGATCCACGGTACAGAATGCAAAAATATGATTGTTAAAATTTTCGACTAATCGGTTCTAAGAGGCGAAGCAATACGCCGCTGGGACTTTGAAATATTTCGGAGCGCACCTAAAGTTCGTTATTTTGGCTAAACGGAGCGAAAATCTGCATTTATACCATCACGGACGTTAGTTCAATAGCGTTTAACGATCGATCCACGGTACAGAATGCAAAAATATGATTGTTAAAATTTTCGACTAATCGGTTCTAAGAGGCGAAGCAATACGCCGCTGGGACTTTGAAATATTTCGGAGCGCACCTAAAGTTCGTTATTTTGGCTAAACGGAGCGAAAATCTGCATTTATACCATCACGGACGTTAGTTCAATAGCGTTTAACGATCGATCCACGGTACAGAATGCAAAAATATGATTGTTAAAATTTTCGACTAATCGGTTCTAAGAGGCGAAGCAATACGCCGCTGGGACTTTGAAATATTTCGGAGCGCACCTAAAGTTCGTTATTTTGGCTAAACGGAGCGAAAATCTGCATTTATACCATCACGGACGTTAGTTCAATAGCGTTTAACGATCGATCCACGGTACAGAATGCAAAAATATGATTGTTAAAATTTTCGACTAATCGGTTCTAAGAGGCGAAGCAATACGCCGCTGGGACTTTGAAATATTTCGGAGCGCACCTAAAGTTCGTTATTTTGGCTAAACGGAGCGAAAATCTGCATTTATACCATCACGGACGTTAGTTTAATAGCGTTTAACGATGGATCCACGGTACAGAATGCAAAAATATGATTGTTAAAATTTTCGACTTATCGGTTCTGGATCACTGAAAAATCAAAAAAAATTATTAATTTTGATTAATTAAATTACATATGTAGTTTTATATTGTTATAGTCTCGTATTTGTTAATGTTTTGTCGTAAGAAAATGCAAAAATATCGTTTTAATGTTTTCGTCTCATCGGTTCTGGATCGCTGAAAAATCAAAAAAAAATATTAATTTTCATTAATTAAATTACAAATGGAGTTTTATATTGCTATAGTCGCTTATTTGTTAATGTTTTACCGTAAGAAAATGCAAAAATATCGTTTTAATATTTTCATCTCATCGGTTCTGGGCGGTTTTAAAATTTTTTAAAATATTAATTAAACCCATGATTTACATGAGAATGTGAATTTATTATGTCCTGCATGTTAATTTATTAATTTTCATGTATAGAACGTTATAAAATGAAAGGATATGTTCGACGATATTTTCAGTCTAAGTTTTACCGTGCCGGCGGGATGGTACGCTCTCACGGCGGTTTGCACAGGCATACGCCTGGGCGTAAGCCCATGCGTCGCCGACCTAGCGGCCGGCCGTTCGGTATTTATAGGAAGGCACTTTCGGTTCGCTCGGACCGGTCGGGAGTAGCGTCGAGCGTGTGGCTCTTTTATGACTTCGGTTGAAAAGCAGTCTACCGCTCCTCGAGAATATACTTTCTCGACTATTCTCGTTCCGGTTTTCCGTTGCGGATTATTATTAATCTCCACACAGCATTACCACGGGTCGGTGTCTAAGACCGAATGGCCCATATGTGGTGAGCCTTGTAATATAAGGCTGGTGACCTGTATGCACTTATAAATGTTGCATACTTGTACAAACTGAGCATCAACTGTCTGTAACCAAAATTTGTTAAAACTGAAAAAGTTATAAGATTGTATAAAATTTTTGAACCAAGAAAGTAGTGTTAGACGAAAATTCGTTCTATCACTTTTAGAAGGGAGACTGTTTGGAAATATTTAAAGTATAAAATACACAAAAGTCCACTGAATTATGAACAAAATTACGTCCCTGAATTTAAGAAAAGTCAAGAGGTGTCAGAAATAAAATCCTCTCTGATACGTTCAGAGAGGAAAATAAGTATGGAGAGAGGAGTAAAAATGAAAGAAGTTTTAAGGCTGGGGAAACTTCTAAAGGAGAGAGATTCCAACATATCTAATATGTACATTTAAAGCAAGTCCAAGGAACTCTCTCCGTTAATGTTTGAAAAGGTGTGTGCAGATGGAGGAGAAATGTATAAAGTACAGAGACGAGGTTGGTGGGCCCGCTCTAATGATAAAGATTATAAAATTTGGTGGCAAAATGACCAGCATGATCACTGTACGCGCTTTCTCGATTTGTATAGCATGCCACTGTCCGCGCTATCTTTTATTATATTGTCCAGCGTGTGTGGTCTACGTGCTTGCACGATGGATGCACGGCGTGAAAGTGATTTTCGTGCTTTATGAGAGGAGGAGGAGAATATTTGGCCTCTATAAGAGGTACAAAATTTATGAAATGTGTGTTACATACAAAAGAGAAATGGCTTAACGTCGATCGGTCTTACAGGGAGGGCCGACGACGAAAATTTAAATTTACAATAATAACTAAGCTCCCTGG
>NW_027478292.1:22500-25000 GCF_051020975.1 Osmia lignaria lignaria | reverse complement strand
TATATAAATATATAAATGTACCCGTCGTTGCGACACCCTAGTTAAATGGAAAGATATAAAAAAGAGAGAAAAGGAATACAGATGACCCGCCGTCTGATCTTTGCTAAATGATCTGGCATCACCGGAGTTTTTTTGGTCCGTGTTGCGTTCGCTCTATTCGAAATGAAACTCGCGGAGGCGAAGAATTGTTAAAAGTTTACGAAGCGTCTAGGAGTGGTTAAAACTGAGAGAGTTGAAACTACGATGTATTAGAACGAGCAACCGTCGAAACTTTGTTTTCGCGACGTTCTTTTCGTCGCTCTCGTCCCCACGCTCCTACGCTTTGGTTGTTTCTTTGCCATCCGTGTTGCGATAAAAAGATTTCTCCATTGTCCAAAAAGGACGGATCGAGATTCCTCTTTCGAGAGGGAGAGAGAGGTACTTGCGGGTAACCTGGAATCTACGAAACACGCACCGTGGTAAGATTCGTGCGTCCGCCTGATCGATGTGTGTTGTTTACGGACCGGCTGAGAAGCGACGATAGCGAGTCTTTGAAAAACTATGTGTCCATTAGTTAGACCGATCGTCGCCGGCCGTGTGTCTGTTCGAATCTCGCAACCCACGATTCAGCGACAGGACGCGCGCTCGCATTCCTTGTGTGCGTTCGTACTTTTCAAGGTTTTTAAATGTACTTTACGCCCGACCGTCGAGAGGAGCGTGCCACTGGGCGTTTCTCCGACGGTTTCCGTCCTTGGACGCGATCGTGTCGTCAACGATCGAACAAACAAACAAATACGTTGGCGACGCCCGAATTCGCTCTCCCGCACGCGCCGGGTGGGAGAGTGATGTGGGTATCGAATGTGATGCGTGTTAATAATGAAAATAACACTCTAAAGATCTAAAGAGTTTGAAATACAAAATTTTACGATTACCCTGAACGGTGGATCACTTGGCTCGTGGGTCGATGAAGAACGCAGCTAATTGCGCGTCAACGTGTGAACTGCAGGACACATGAACATCGACATTTCGAACGCACATTGCGGTCCACGGATACAATTCCTGGACCACGCCTGGCTGAGGGTCGTTTTCTTAACAAAAGACTGCTTGCGTTTGCTTCTCGAAAAAAGAGTAATTCATTTCTTTCTAAACATCTCGCCGTCGTTCAACGAAAGTAGAACGTTTCGGAGCGGGATTATCGAACGAAATTGAAAGAATGAATGAACGATAAACAAAGAAAGAGTCGCAACGTACGAGCGATAGTTGGGCAGTTCGTCGGCGTTTGTCGTGGAAACGATGTGACGAAAATCGCAACCGATACACTAAATGCAGGCCGTTAAAGGAGAGAAACAAATTTCGAAATATCTCTTCGAACTAGCGCAAGTGCGTCACGGCGCGCGAGTCGTTCGTTAAAATTTATAAACGACCGCCCGTGAAAGCACCGAGTTCTCGGAAGATAATCTATAAAGATTCTCCATCCTGCTGGAAGTTATCGGATCGGCGCGATTGTTCACTTGTAGAAATCCACGCTCCCGACGTTGCCAGAAACGATATTTACGAAAGGTGTGTCAAAAATAAACGAAAGAAGCTCTCCTATAAATTTAGAAAAAGCAAACGAGTGAAATGTTTGAGATGATAATTTGCTGAAATGCAAGCTCGAATAGCCCCAGGGTTTCGAATGATTCCCCGCGCTTTATACATCTCTCTGTTTACAAACGGTGTATAAATGAAAGATCGCTTCAGATGGGTCGTCGCTGTTTGACGCGCGATGCTGTTCCTTTTTTTTTGTCTGTCTGTGCGTTTAGCTTCGCTAAACAAGTTAAATGGTTAAAAAGCGTCGAAAAAGCGAATACACACGCGACAAGACAAATCTAACGAGTAAAGGAACGCTCCGCTCCAAGATAAAAATGGTTGTTTACAATCAATACAGCGTTTCGGTACCCCTGATCGTAGTCTAAAACTGTGTAACAAAAGAGAGGAAAGCGAATGGTGAAGGAACTTCGAAGCCTCCGTGGCGTGGCTAGAACTTGTGATAAAAGTATGTTTGCAGCAATTATGCATGCTCCCGTTAAAACAGCATTTCAATGTCTCGCATGGCTTAAAGCTCTAGGAGGCTTCAACATTTAGAATACATACGGACTACTTCGTTTGTTAAAGATAAGCGAAGACCGCGCGACCATCGCTCGGTCGTCCAGTCCTCGAAAGTTTTGTTGCGTTCCAAAGAAGAGACAAATGGGGTTTACCCTTGCGCTAAGGGGAGAAGAAGAGAAAAGCAGTTGTTAAATCTAAGAGGTGTGTGGAGTACATCGCGTGTTGGTTAAAATTGTTAAATGAAGTATACGCGAAATGTTCTCTCGCTCTTGCTTTTCCTCTTGCTTCCGTGGCGCTCGAAAAGAAGGGATGATAAATAAAGAAACCTATTCGAAATCTCTTGTGGAACAAAAAATAATACGGACGGACGTTAAAATTGAACCGAGACGAAATGGATCGTCTTGCGAGTTGTCTTCGCTTTGAAATTGTTAAA
>NW_027478292.1:12500-15000 GCF_051020975.1 Osmia lignaria lignaria | reverse complement strand
AATGCAAAAATATGATTGTTAAAATTTTCGACTAATCGGTTCTAAGAGGCGAAGCAATACGCCGCTGGGACTTTGAAATATTTCGGAGCGCACCTAAAGTTCGTTATTTTGGCTAAACGGAGCGAAAATCTGCATTTATACCATCACGGACGTTAGTTTAATAGCGTTTAACGATGGATCCACGGTACAGAATGCAAAAATATGATTGTTAAAATTTTCGACTAATCGGTTCTAAGAGGCGAAGCAATACGCCGCTGGGACTTTGAAATATTTCGGAGCGCACCTAAAGTTCGTTATTTTGGCTAAACGGAGCGAAAATCTGCATTTATACCATCACGGACGTTAGTTTAATAGCGTTTAACGATCGATCCACGGTACAGAATGCAAAAATATGATTGTTAAAATTTTCGACTAATCGGTTCTAAGAGGCGAAGCAATACGCCGCTGGGACTTTGAAATATTTCGGAGCGCACCTAAAGTTCGTTATTTTGGCTAAACGGAGCGAAAATCTGCATTTATACCATCACGGACGTTAGTTTAATAGCGTTTAACGATGGATCCACGGTACAGAATGCAAAAATATGATTGTTAAAATTTTCGACTAATCGGTTCTAAGAGGCGAAGCAATACGCCGCTGGGACTTTGAAATATTTCGGAGCGCACCTAAAGTTCGTTATTTTGGCTAAACGGAGCGAAAATCTGCATTTATACCATCACGGACGTTAGTTTAATAGCGTTTAACGATCGATCCACGGTACAGAATGCAAAAATATGATTGTTAAAATTTTCGACTAATCGGTTCTAAGAGGCGAAGCAATACGCCGCTGGGACTTTGAAATATTTCGGAGCGCACCTAAAGTTCGTTATTTTGGCTAAACGGAGCGAAAATCTGCATTTATACCATCACGGACGTTAGTTTAATAGCGTTTAACGATGGATCCACGGTACAGAATGCAAAAATATGATTGTTAAAATTTTCGACTAATCGGTTCTAAGAGGCGAAGCAATACGCCGCTGGGACTTTGAAATATTTCGGAGCGCACCTAAAGTTCGTTATTTTGGCTAAACGGAGCGAAAATCTGCATTTATACCATCACGGACGTTAGTTCAATAGCGTTTAACGATCGATCCACGGTACAGAATGCAAAAATATGATTGTTAAAATTTTCGACTAATCGGTTCTAAGAGGCGAAGCAATACGCCGCTGGGACTTTGAAATATTTCGGAGCGCACCTAAAGTTCGTTATTTTGGCTAAACGGAGCGAAAATCTGCATTTATACCATCACGGACGTTAGTTCAATAGCGTTTAACGATCGATCCACGGTACAGAATGCAAAAATATGATTGTTAAAATTTTCGACTAATCGGTTCTAAGAGGCGAAGCAATACGCCGCTGGGACTTTGAAATATTTCGGAGCGCACCTAAAGTTCGTTATTTTGGCTAAACGGAGCGAAAATCTGCATTTATACCATCACGGACGTTAGTTCAATAGCGTTTAACGATCGATCCACGGTACAGAATGCAAAAATATGATTGTTAAAATTTTCGACTAATCGGTTCTAAGAGGCGAAGCAATACGCCGCTGGGACTTTGAAATATTTCGGAGCGCACCTAAAGTTCGTTATTTTGGCTAAACGGAGCGAAAATCTGCATTTATACCATCACGGACGTTAGTTTAATAGCGTTTAACGATGGATCCACGGTACAGAATGCAAAAATATGATTGTTAAAATTTTCGACTTATCGGTTCTGGATCACTGAAAAATCAAAAAAAATTATTAATTTTGATTAATTAAATTACATATGTAGTTTTATATTGTTATAGTCTCGTATTTGTTAATGTTTTGTCGTAAGAAAATGCAAAAATATCGTTTTAATGTTTTCGTCTCATCGGTTCTGGATCGCTGAAAAATCAAAAAAAAATATTAATTTTCATTAATTAAATTACAAATGGAGTTTTATATTGCTATAGTCGCTTATTTGTTAATGTTTTACCGTAAGAAAATGCAAAAATATCGTTTTAATATTTTCATCTCATCGGTTCTGGGCGGTTTTAAAATTTTTTAAAATATTAATTAAACCCATGATTTACATGAGAATGTGAATTTATTATGTCCTGCATGTTAATTTATTAATTTTCATGTATAGAACGTTATAAAATGAAAGGATATGTTCGACGATATTTTCAGTCTAAGTTTTACCGTGCCGGCGGGATGGTACGCTCTCACGGCGGTTTGCACAGGCATACGCCTGGGCGTAAGCCCATGCGTCGCCGACCTAGCGGCCGGCCGTTCGGTATTTATAGGAAGGCACTTTCGGTTCGCTCGGACCGGTCGGGAGTAGCGTCGAGCGTGTGGCTCTTTTATGACTTCGGTTGAAAAGCAGTCTACCGCTCCTCGAGAATATACTTTCTCGACTATTCTCGTTCCGGTTTTCCGTTGCGGATTATTATTAATCTCCACACAGCATTACCACGGGTCGGTGTCTAAGACCGAATG
>NW_027478291.1:0-35892 GCF_051020975.1 Osmia lignaria lignaria | reverse complement strand
AAGGGAGTGCGTTTTCAGCGAGAAATGGGGCAAATCGGACTGTAATTGTTAAACCATCACTGATATCGTCAAAGTCTCGACGGAAATGTGCTATTTGGGTCCGATATAGTGCAGAACAACACAAACCGGAGCAAAATCGTGCAAGGGAGAGCGTCTTCAGTGAGAAATGGGTCAAATCGGGCTGTAATTGTTGAACCATCGCTGATATCGTCAAACTCTCGTCGGAAATGTCCTATTTGGGTCCGATGTAGTGCAGTACGAGACAAACCGAAGAAAAATCGTGCAAGGAAGTGCGTTTACAGCGAGAAATGTGTCAAATCAGGCTGTAATTGTTAAACCGACACTGATATCGTCAACCTCTCGACGGAAATGTGCTATTTGGGTCCGATATAGTGCAGAACGACACAACCCGGCTTATAATCGTGCAAGGGAGTGCGTTTTCATCGAGAAATGGGTCAAATCGGGCTGTAATTGTTGAACCGTCGCTGATATCGTCAAACTCTCGACGGAATTGTACTATTTGGGTACGATACAGTGCAGACCGATACAAACCGGAACAAAATCGTGCAAGGAAGTGCGTTTTCAGCGAGAAATGGGTTAAATCGGGCTGTAATGGTTAAACCGACACCGATATCGTCAAACACTCGTCGGAAATGTCCTATTTGGGTCCGATATAGTGCAGAATGAGACAAACCGAAGCAAAATCGTGTAAGGGCGAGCGTTTTCAGCGAGAAATGGGTCAAAGCGGGCTGTAATTGTTAAACCGACACTGATATCGTCAAACTTTCGACGGAAATGTCCTATTTGGGACCGATATAGTGCAGAACGAAACAAACTGAAGCTAAATCAGGCAAGGAAGTGCATTTACAGCGAGAAATGGTTCAAATCGGGCTGTAATTGTTAAACCGTCACTGATATCGTCAAACTCTCGACGGAAATGTGCTATTTGGGTCCGAAATAGTGCAAAACGACACAGACCGGAGCAAGATCGTACAAGGGAGTGCGTTTTTAGCGAGAAATGTGTCAAATCGGGCTGTAATTGTTAAACCGTCACTGATATCGTCAAACTCTCGACGGAAATGTGCTATACAGGTCCGATATATTGCAGAACGACACAAACCGGAGCAAAATCGTGCAAGGGAGGGCGTTTTCAGCGAGAAATGGGTCAAATCGGGCTGTGATTGTTGAACCGTCGCTGATATCGTCGAACTCTCGGCGGAAATGTGCTATTTGGGTCCGATATAGTGCAGAACAACACAAACCGGAACAAAATCGTTCAAGGAAGTGAGTTTACAGAAGAAATGGGACAAATCGGGCTGTAATTGTTGAACCGTCGCTGATATCGTCAAACTCACGACGGAAATGTGCTATTTGGGTCCGCTATAATGCAGAACAACACAAACCGGAGCAAAATCGTGCAAGGGAGTGCGTTTTCAGCGAGAAATGTGTCAAATCTGGCTGTAATTGTTGAACCGTCGCTGATATCGCCAAAGTTTCGACGGAAATGTGCTATTTGGGTCCGATATAGTGCAGAACAACACGGACCGGAGCAAAATCGTGCAAGGAAGAGCGTTTTCAGCGAGAAATGTGTCAAAGCGGGCTGTAATTGTTAAACCGTCACTGATATCGTCAAACTCTCGACGGAAATATGCTATTTGCGTACCACATAGTGCACAACGACACAAACCGGAGCAAAATCGTGCAAGGGAGTGCGTTTTCAGCGAGAAATGGGTCAAATCCGGCTGTAATTGTTGAACCGTCGCTGATATCGTCAAACTCTCGACGGAAATGTGCTATTTGGGTCCGAAATAGTGCAAAACGACACAGACCGGAGCAAGATCGTACAAGGGAGTGCGTTTTTAGCGAGAAAGGCGCCAAATCGGGCTGGGATTGTTCAACCGTCACTGATATCGTCAACCTCTCGACGGAAATGTGCTATTTGGGTCCGATATAGTGCAGGACAACACAAACCGGAGCAAAATCGTACAAGGGAGTGCGTTTTCAGCGAGAAATGGGTCAAATCGGGCTGTAATTGTTGAACCGTCGCTGATATCGTCAAAGTCTCGACGGAAATGTGCTATTTGGGTCCGATATAGTGCAGAACAACACAACCGGAGCAAAATCGTGCAAGGGAGTGCGTTTTCAGCCAGAAATGCGCCAAATCGGGCTGTAATTGTTAAACTGTCACTGATATCGTCAAAGTCTCGACGGAAATGTGCTATTTGGGTACCACATACTGCAGAACGACACAAACCGGAGCAAAATCGTGCAAGGGAGTGCGTTTTCAGCGAGAAATGGGTCAAATCCGGCTGTAATTGTTGAACCGTCGCTGATATCGTCAAACTCTCGACGGAAATGTGCTATTTGGGTCCGAAATAGTGCAAAACGCCACAGACCGGAGCAAGATCGTACAAGGGAGTGCGTTTTTAGCGAGAAAGGCGCCAAATCGGGCTGGGATTGTTCAACCGTCACTGATATCGTCAACCTCTCGACGGAAATGTGCTATTTGGGTCCGATATAGTGCAGGAAAACACAAACCGGAGCAAAATCGTACAAGGGAGTGCGTTCTCAGCGAGAATGGGTCAAATCGGGCTGTAATTGTTAAACCGTCAGTGATATCGTCAAACTCTCGACGGAAATGTGCTATTTGGGTCCGAAATAGTGCAAAACGACACAACTCGGAGCAGAATCGTACAAGGGAGTGCGTTTTCAGTGACAAATGGGTCAAATCGGGCTATAATTGGTAAACCGTCGCTCATATCGCCAAACTGTCGACGGAAATGTGCTAATTGGGTCCGAAATAGTGCAGAACGCTACCAACCGGAGCAAAATCGTGCAAGGAAGTGCGTTTTCAGCGATAAATGGGTCAAATCGGGCTGTAAATGTTGAACCGTCGCTGATATGGTCAAACTGTCGACGGAAATGTGCTATTTGGGTCCGATATAGGTCAGAACGACACAAACCGGAGCAAAATCGTACAAGGGAGTGCGTTTTCAGCGCGAAATGAGTCAAATCGGGCTGTAATTGTTAAACCGTCACTGATATCGTCAAACTCTCGACGAAAATGTGCTATTTGTGTCCGATATGGTGCAGACCGACACAAACCGGAGCAAAATCGTGCAAGGGAGTGCGTTTCAGCGAGAAATGGGTCAAATCGGGCTGTGACTGTTGAACCGTCGCTGAGATCGTCAAACTCTCGACGGAAATGAGCTATTTGGGTCCGACACAGTGCAGAACAACACAAACCGGAGCAAAATCCTTCAAGGAAGTGCGTTTACAGCGTCAAATGAGACAAATCTGGCTGTAATTGTTAAACCGTCACTGATATCGTCAAACTCCCGACGGAAATGTGCTATACAGGTCCGATATAGTGCAGAACGACACAAACCGGAGCAAAATCGTGCAAGGGAGTGCGCGTTCAGCGACAAATGGGTCAAATCGGGCTGTAATTGTTGAACCGTCGCTCATATCGTCAAAGTCTCGACGGAAATGTGCTACTTGGGTCCGATATAGTGCAGAACTACACAAACCGGAGCAAAATCATGCAAGGGAGTGCGTTTTCAGCGAGAAATCGGTCAAATCGGGCTGTAATTGTTAAACCGTCACTGATATCGTCATCCTCTCGACGGAAATGTGCTATATGGGTCCGATATAGTGCAGAACGACACGAACCGGAGCAAAATCGTGCAAGGGAGTGCGCGTTCAGCGAGAAATGGGTCAAATCGGGCTGTAATTGTTGAACCGTCGCTGATATCGTCAAACTCTCGACGGAAATGTGCTGTTTGGGTCCGATATAGTGCAGAACAACACAACCGGAGCAAAATCGTGCAAGGGAGTGCGTTTTCAGCGAGAAATGGGTCAAATCAGGCTGTAATTGTTAAACCGTCACTGATATCGTGAAAACTCTCGACGGAAATGTGCTATATAGGTCCGACATATTGCAGAAGGACACAAACCGGAGCAAAATCGTGCAAGGGAGAGCGTTTTCATCGAGAAATGGGTCAAATCGGGCTGTAACTATAAAACCGTTAATGATATCGTCAAACTCTCGACGGAAATGTCCTATTTGAGTCCGATCTAGTGCAGAACGACACAAACCGGAGCAAAATCATGCAAGGGAGTGCGTTCTCAGCGAGAAATCGGTCAAATCGGGCTGTAATTGATAAACCGTCACTGATACCGTCAAAGTCTCGACGGAAATGAGCTATTTGGGTCCGACACAGTGCAGAACAACACAAACCGGAGCAAAATCCTTCAAGCAAGTGCGTTTACAGCGTCAAATGAGACAAATCTGGCTGTAATTGTTAAACCGTCACTGATATCGTCAAACTGTCGACGGAAATGTGCTATACAGGTCCGATATAGTGCAGAACGACACAAACCGGAGCAAAATCGTGCAAGGGAGTGCGCATTCAGCGAGAAATGGGTCAAATCGCGCTGTAATTGTTGAACCGTCGCTGATATAGTCAAAGCCTCGACGAAAATGTGCTATTTGGGTCCGATATAGTACAGAACAACACAAACCGGAGCAGAATCGTGCAAGGGAGTGCGTTTTCAGCGAGAAATGGGGCAAATCGGACTGTAATTGTTAAACCATCACTGATATCGTCAAAGTCTCGACGGAAATGTGCTATTTGGGTCCGATATAGTGCAGAACAACACAAACCGGAGCAAAATCGTGCAAGGGAGTGCGTCTTCAGTGAGAAATGGGTCAAATCGGGCTGTAATTGTTGAACCATCGCTGATATCGTCAAAGTCTCGACGGAAATGTGCTACTTGGGTCCGATATAGTGCAGAACAACACAAACCGGAGCAAAATCGTGCAAGGGAGTGCGTTTTCAGCGCGAAATGCGTCAAATCGGGCTGTAATTGTTAAACCGTCACTAATATCGTCATCCTCCCGACGGAAATGTGCTATTTGGGTACGATATAGTGCAGAACGACACAAACCGGAGCAAAATCGCGCAAGGGAGTGCGTTTTCAGCGAGAAATGGGTCAAATCGGGCTGTAATTGTTAAACCGTCACTGATATCGTGAAACTCTCGACGGAAATGTGCTATATAGGTCCGACATATTGCAGAACGACACAAACCGGAGCAAAATCGTGCAAGGGAGTGCGTTTTCAGCGAGAAATGTGTCAAATCGTGCTGTAATTGTTGAACCGTCGCTGATATCATCAAAGTCTCGACGGAGATGTGCTATTTGGGTGCGATATAGTGCAGAACAACACAAACCGGAGCAAAATCGTGCAAGGGAGAGCGTTTTCATTGAGAAATGGGTCAAATCGGGCTGTAATTATAAAACCGTCAATGATATCGTCAAACTCTCGACGGAAATGTGCTATTTGGGTACGATACAGTGCAGACCGATTCAAACCGGAACCAAATCGTGCAAGGGAGTGCGTTTTCAGCGAGAAATTGGTCAAATCAGGTTGTACATTGTTAAACCGACACTGATATCGTCAAACTATCGACGGAAATGTCTTATTTGAGTCCGATATAGTGCAGAACGACAGAAACCGGAGCAAAATCGTGCAAGGGAGTGCGTTTTCAGCGAGAAATGTGTCAAATCGGGCTGTAATTGTTGATCCGTCGCTGATATCATCAAAGTCTCGACGGAGATGTGCTATTTGGGTGCGATATAGTGCAGAACAACACAAACCGGAGCAAAATCGTACAAGGGAGTGCGTTTTCAGCGAGAAATGTGTCAAATCGGGCTGTAATTGATAAACCGTCACTGATACCGTCAAACTCTCGACGGAAATGTGCTATTTGGGTACGATATAGTGCAGAATGACACAAACCGGAGCAAAATCGTGCAAGGGAGTGCGTTTTCAGCGAGAAATGTGTCAAATCGGGCTGTAATTGCTAAACCGACACTGATATCGTCAAACTCTCGACGGAAATGTGCTATTTGGGTCCGGTATAGTGCAGAGCAACACAAACCGGAGTAAAATGGTGCAAGGGAGAGCGTTTTCAGCGAGAAATGTGTCAAATCGGGCTGTAATTGTTAAACCGTCACTGATATCGTCAAAGTCTCGACGGAGATGTGCTATTTGGGTGCGTTATAGTGCAGAACAACACAAACCGGAGCAAAATCGTGCAAGGGAGTGCGTTTTCACCGAGAAATGCGTCAAATCGGGCTTTAATTGCTGAACCGTCGCTGATATCGTCAAAGTCTCGACGGAGATGTGCTATTTGCGTGCGATGTAGTGCAGAACAACACAAACCGGAGTAAAATCGTGCAAGGGAGAGCGTTTTCAGCGAGAAATGGGTCAAATCGGGCTGTAATTGTTAAACCGTCACTGATATCGTCAAACTTTGGACGGAAATGTGCTATTTGGGTACGATACGGTGCAGAACGACACAAACCGGAGCAAAATCGTACAAGGGAGTGCGTTTACAGCGAGAAATGTGTTAAATCGGGCTGTAATTGTTAAACCGTCACTGATATCGTCAAAGTCTCGAAGGAAATGAGCTATTTGGGTACGACATAGTGCAGAACAACACAAGCCGGAGCAAAATCGTGCAAGGGAGTGCGTTTTCAGCGAGAAATGTGTCAAATCGGGCTGTAATTGTTATGCCGTCACCGATATCGTCAAACTGTCAACGGAAATGTGCTATTTGGGTCCGATATAGGTCAGAACGACACAAACCGGAGCAAAATCTTACAAGGGAGTGCGTTTTTAGCGAGAAATGTGTCAAGTCGGGCTGTTGTTAAACGGCCGCTGATATCGTCAAAGTCTCGACGGAAATGTGGTATTTGGGTCCGATATAGTGCAGAACAGCACAAACCGGAGCAAACTCGTTCAAGGAAGTGCGTTTACAGCGAGAAATGTGTTAAATCGGGCTGTAATTGTTAAACCGTCACTGATATCGTCAAACTCTCGACGGAAATGTCCTATTTGGGTCCGATATAGTGCAGAGCAACACAAACCGGAGTAAAATGGTGCAAGGGAGAGCGTTTTCAGCGAGAAATGGGTCAAATCGGGCTGTAATTGTTAAACCGTCACTGATATCGTCAAAGTCTCGACGGAGATGTGCTATTTGGGTGCGTTATAGTGCAGAACAACACAAACCAGAGCAAAATCGTGCAAGGGAGTGCGTTTTCACCGAGAAATGCGTCAAATCGGGCTGTAATTGCTGAACCGTCGCTGATATCGTCAAAGTCTCGACGGAGATGTGCTATTTGGGTGCGATGTAGTGCAGAACAACACAAACCGGAGTAAAATCGTGCAAGGGAGAGCGTTTTCAGCGAGAAATGGGTCAAATCGGGCTGTAATTGTTAAACCGTCACTGATATCGTCAAACTCTGGACGGAAATGTGCTATTTGGGTACGATACAGTGCAGACCGATACAAACCGGAACAAAATCGTGCAAGGGAGTGCGTTTTCAGCGAGAAATGGGTCAAATCCGGCTGTAATTGTTAAACCGACCCTGATATCGTCAAACTCTCGAAGGAAATGTCCTATTTGGGTACGAAATAGTGCAAAACGATCCAAACCGGAGCAAAATCGTGCGAGGGAGTGCGTTTTCAGCGAGAAATGGGTCAAATCGGACTGTAATTGTTAAACCGTCACTGATATCGTCGAACTCTCGACGGAGGTGTGCTATTTGGGTACGATATAGTGCAGAACGACACAAACCGATGCAAAATCGTGCCAGAGAGTGTGTTTTCAGCGAGAAATGCGCCAAATTGGGCTGTAATTGATAAACCGTCACTGATATCGTCAAACTCTCGAAGGAAATGTCCGATTTGGGTACGAAATAGTGCAAAACGATCCAAACCGGAGCAAAATCGTACAAGGGAGTGCGTTTTTAGCGAGAAATGTGTCAAATCGGGCTGTAATTGTTAAACCGTTACTGATATCGTCAAACTCTCAACGGAAACGTGCTATTTCTGTACGATACAGTGGAGACCGATACAAACCGGAACAAAATCGTGCAAGGGAGTGCATTTTCAGCGAGAAATGGGTCAAATCATGCTGTAATTGTTAAACCGACACTGATATCGTCAAACTCTCGACGGAAATGTCCTATTTGCGTCCGATATAGTGCAGAACGAGACAAGCCGAAGCTAAATCGTGCAAGGAAGTGCGTTTACAGCGAGAAATGGGTCAAATCGGGCTGTAATTGTTAAACCGACACTGATATCTTCAAACTCTCGACGGAAATGTCCTATTTGGGCCCGATATAGTGCAGAACGAGACAAACCGAAGCTAAATCGTGCGAGGAAGTGCGTTTACAGCGAAAAATGGGTCAAATCGGGCTGTAATTGTTAAACCGTCACTGATATCGTCAAACTCTCGACGGGAATGTGCTATTTGGGTACGATATAGTGCAGAACGACACAAACCGAAGCAAAATCGTGAAAGGGAGTGCGCTTTCAGCGAGAAATGTGTCAAATCGGGCTGTAATTGTTGAACCGTCGCTGATATCGTCAAACTCTCGACGGAAATGTGCTATTTGGGTACGATATAGTGCAGAACGACACAAACCGAAGCAAAATCGTGCCAGGGAGTGCGTTTTCAGCGAGAAATGCGCCAAATCGGGCTGTAATTGATAAACCGACATTGATATCGTCAAACTCTCGAAGGAAATGTCCTATTTGGGTACGAAATAGTGCAAAACGATCCAAACCGGAGCAAAATCGTGCGAGGGAGTGCGTTTTCAGCGAGAAATGGGTCAAATCGGACTGTAATTGTTAAACCGTCACTGATATCGTCAAACTCTCGACGGAAATGTGCTATTTGGATCCGATATAGGTCAGGACGACACAAACCGGAGCAAAATCGTACAAGGGAGTGCGTTTTCAGCGATAAATGCGTGAAATCGGGCTGTAATTGTTAAACCGCCACTGATATCGTCAAACTCTCGAAGGAAATGAGCTATTTGGGTCCGAAATAGTGTAAAACGGCACAAACCGGAGCAAAATCGTACAAGGGAGTGCGTTTTTAGCGAGAAATGTGTCAAATCGGGCTGTAATTGTTAAGCCGTCACTGATATCGTCAAACTCTCGACGGAAACGTGCTATTTGGGTACGATATAGTGCAGAACAACACAAACCGGAGTAAAATGGTGCAAGGGAGAGCGTTTTCAGCGAGAAATGGGTCAAATCGGGCTGTAATTGTTAAACCGTCACTGATATCGTCAAAGTCTCGACGGAGATGTGCTATTTGGGTCCGATATAGTGCAGAACAACACAAACCGGAGCAAAATCTTGCAAGGGAGTGCGTTTTCACCGAGAAATGCGTCAAATCGGGCTGTAATTGCTGAACCGTCGCTGATATCGTCAAAGTCTCGAAGGAAATGAGCTATTTGGGTACGAAATAGTGCAAAACGACACAAACCGGAGCAAAATCGTTCAAGGAAGTGCGTTTACAGCGAGAAATGTGTCAAATCGGGCTGTAATTGTTGAACCGCCGCTGATATGGTCAAAGTCTCGACGGAGATGGGCTATTTGGATGCGACATAGTGCAGAACGCCACAAACCGGAGCAAAATCGTGCAAGAGAGTGCGTTTTCGGCGAGGAATGCCCCAAATCGGGCTGTAATTGTTGAACCGGCACTGATATCGTCAAAGTCTCGAAGGAAATGAGCTATTTGGGTACGAAATAGTGCAAAACGACACAAACCGGAGCAAAATCGTACAAGGGCGTGCGTTTTTAGCGAGAAATGTGTCAAATCGGGCTGTAATTGTTGAACCGCCGCTGATATCGTCAAAGTCTCGAGGGAGATGTCCTATTTGCGTCCGATATAGTGTAGAACGACACATACCGGAGCAAAATCGTGCAAAGGAGTGCGATTTCCGCGAGAAATGGGTCAAATCGGGCTGTAAATGTTGAACCGTCACTGATATCGTCAAACTCTCGACGGAAATGTGCTATTTGGGTCCGATATAGTGCAGAACGACACAAACCGCAGCAAAATCGTGCAAGACAGTGCGTTTTCAGCGAGAAATGGGACAAATCGGGCTGTAATTGTTAAACCGACACTGATATCGTCAACCCCTCGTCGGAAATGTCCTATTTGGGTCCGATGTAGTGCAGAACGACACAAACCGCAGCAAAATCGTGCCAGACAGTGCGTTTTCAGCGAGAAATGGGTCAAATCGGGCTGTAATTGTTCAACCGTCACTGATATCGTCAACCTGTCGACGGAAATGTGCTATTTGGGTCCGATATAGTGCAGAACGACCCAAACCGGAGCAAAATCGTGCAAGGGAGTGCGTTTGCAGCGAGAAATGGGTCAAATCGGACTGTAATTGTTAAACCGTCACTGATATCGTCAAACTCTCGACGGAAATGTGCTATTTGGATCCGATATAGGTCAGGACGACACAAACCGGAGCAAAATCGTACAAGGGAGTGCGTTTTCAGCGATAAATGCGTGAAATCGGGCTGTAATTGTTAAACCGCCACTGATATCGTCAAACTCTCGAAGGAAATGAGCTATTTGGGTCCGAAATAGTGTAAAACGGCACAAACCGGAGCAAAATCGTACAAGGGAGTGCGTTTTTAGCGAGAAATGTGTCAAATCGGGCTGTAATTGTTAAGCCGTCACTGATATCGTCAAACTCTCGACGGAAACGTGCTATTTGGGTACGATATAGTGCAGAACAACACAAACCGGAGTAAAATGGTGCAAGGGAGAGCGTTTTCAGCGAGAAATGGGTCAAATCGGGCTGTAATTGTTAAACCGTCACTGATATCGTCAAAGTCTCGACGGAGATGTGCTATTTGGGTCCGATATAGTGCAGAACAACACAAACCGGAGCAAAATCTTGCAAGGGAGTGCGTTTTCACCGAGAAATGCGTCAAATCGGGCTGTAATTGCTGAACCGTCGCTGATATCGTCAAAGTCTCGAAGGAAATGAGCTATTTGGGTACGAAATAGTGCAAAACGACACAAACCGGAGCAAAATCGTTCAAGGAAGTGCGTTTACAGCGAGAAATGTGTCAAATCGGGCTGTAATTGTTGAACCGCCGCTGATATGGTCAAAGTCTCGACGGAGATGGGCTATTTGGATGCGACATAGTGCAGAACGCCACAAACCGGAGCAAAATCGTGCAAGAGAGTGCGTTTTCGGCGAGGAATGCCCCAAATCGGGCTGTAATTGTTGAACCGGCACTGATATCGTCAAAGTCTCGAAGGAAATGTCCTATTTGGGTCCGATATAGTGCAGAACGAGAAAAACCGAAGCAAAATCGTGTAAGGGAGAGCGTTTTCAGCGAGAAATGGGTCAAAGCGGGCTGTAATTGTTAAACCGTCACTGATATCGTCATTTCTCGACGGACATGTGCTATTTGGGTCCGATATAGTGCAGAACGAGACAAACCGAAGATAAATAGTGCAAGGAAGTGCGTTTTCAGCGAGAAATGTGTCAAATCGGGCTGTAATTGTTAAACCGACACTGATATCGTCAAACTTTCGACGGAAATGTCCTATTTGGGACCGATATAGTGCAGAACGAAACAAACTGAAGCTAAATCAGGCAAGGAAGTGCATTTACAGCGAGAAATGGTTCAAATCGGGCTGTAATTGTTAAACCGTCACTGATATCGTCAAAGTCTCGACGGAAATGTGCTATTTGGGTCCGATATATTGCAGAACAACACAAACCGGAGCAAAATCGTTCAAGGAAGTGCGTTTACATCAAGAAATGTGTTAAATCGGGCTGTAATTGTTGAACCGTCGCTGATATCGTCAAACTCTCGACGGAAATGTGCTATTTGGGTACGATATAGTGCAGAACGACACAAGCCGGAGCAAAATCGTGCAAGGGAGTGCGTTTTCAGCGAGAAATGGGTCAAATCGTGCTGTAATTGTTAAACCGCCACTGATATCGTCAAACTCTCGACGGAATTGTGCTATTTGGGTACGATGTAGTGCAGAACGACCCAAACTGGAGCAAATTCGGGCAAGGGAGTGCGTTTACAGCGAGATATGTGTCAAATCGGGCTGTGATTGTTGAACCGTCGCTAAGATCGTCAAACTCCCGACGGAGATGTGCTATATGGGTCCGATATAGTGCAGAACGACCCAAACCGGAGCAAAATCGTACAAGGGCGTGCGTTTTTAGCGAGAAATGTGTCAAATCGGGCTGTAATTGTTGAACCGCCGCTGATATCGTCAAAGTCTCGAGGGAGATGTCCTATTTGCGTCCGATATAGTGTAGAACGACACATACCGGAGCAAAATCGTGCAAAGGAGTGCGATTTCCGCGAGAAATGGGTCAAATCGGGCTGTAAATGTTGAACCGTCACTGATATCGTCAAACTCTCGACGGAAATGTGCTATTTGGGTCCGATATAGTGCAGAACGACACAAACCGCAGCAAAATCGTGCAAGACAGTGCGTTTTCAGCGAGAAATGGGACAAATCGGGCTGTAATTGTTAAACCGACACTGATATCGTCAACCCCTCGTCGGAAATGTCCTATTTGGGTCCGATGTAGTGCAGAACGACACAAACCGCAGCAAAATCGTGCCAGACAGTGCGTTTTCAGCGAGAAATGGGTCAAATCGGGCTGTAATTGTTCAACCGTCACTGATATCGTCAACCTGTCGACGGAAATGTGCTATTTGGGTCCGATATAGTGCAGAACGACCCAAACCGGAGCAAAATCGTGCAAGGGAGTGCGTTTGCAGCGAGAAATGGGTCAAATCGGGCTGTAATGGTTAAACCGACACTGATATCGTCAAACTCTCGTCGGAAATGTCCTATTTGGGTCCGATGTAGTGCAGAACGAGACAAACCGAAGAAAAATCGTGCAAGGAAATGCGTTTACAGCGAGAAATGTGTCAAATCAGGCTGTAATTGTTAAACCGACACTGATATCGTCAACCTCTCGACGGAAATGTGCTATTTGGGTCCGATATAGTGCAGAACGACACAACCCGGATCATAATCGTGCAAGGGAGTGCGTTTTCAGCGAGAAATGGGTCAAATCGGGCTGTAATTGTTGAACCGTCGCTGATATCGTCAAACTCTCGACGGAATTGTGCTATTTGGGTACGATACAGTGCAGACCGATACAAACCGGAACAAAATCGTGCAAGGAAGTGCGTTTTCAGCGAGAAATGGGTTAAATCGGGCTGTAATGGTTAAACCGACACCGATATCGTCAAACACTCGTCGGAAATGTCCTATTTGGGTCCGATATAGTGCAGAACGAGACAAACCGAAGCAAAATCGTGTAAGGGAGAGCGTTTTCAGCGAGAAATGGGTCAAAGCGGGCTGTAATTGTTAAACCGTCACTGATATCGTCATTTCTCGACGGACATGTGCTATTTGGGTCCGATATAGTGCAGAACGAGACAAACCGAAGAAAAATCGTGCAAGGAAGTGCGTTTTCAGCGAGAAATGTGTCAAATCGGGCTGTAATTGTTAAACCGACACTGATATCGTCAAACTTTCGACGGAAATGTCCTATTTGGGACCGATATAGTGCAGAACGAAACAAACTGAAGCTAAATCAGGCAAGGAAGTGCATTTACAGCGAGAAATGGTTCAAATCGGGCTGTAATTGTTAAACCGTCACTGATATCGTCAAACTCTCGACGGAAATGTGCTATTTGGGTACCACATAGTGCAGAACGACACAAACCGGAGCAAAATCGTGCAAGGGAGTGCGTTTTCAGCGAGAAATGGGTCAAATCCGGCTGTAATTGTTGAACCGTCGCTGATATCGTCAAACTCTCGACGGAAATGTGCTATTTGGGTCCGAAATAGTGCAAAACGACACAGACCGGAGCAAGATCGTACAAGGGAGTGCGTTTTTAGCGAGAAAGGCGCCAAATCGGGCTGGGATTGTTCAACCGTCACTGATATCGTCAACCTCTCGACGGAAATGTGCTGTTTGGGTCCGATATAGTGCAGGACAACACAAACCGGAGCAAAATCGTACAAGGGAGTGCGTTTTCAGCGAGAAATGGGTCAAATCGGGCTGTAATTGTTAAACCGTCAGTGATATCGTCAAACTCTCGACGGAAATGTGCTATTTGGGTCCGAAATAGTGCAAAACGACACAACGCGGAGCAGAATCGTACAAGGGAGTGCGTTTTCAGTGACAAATGGGTCAAATCGGGCTATAATTGGTAAACCGTCGCTGATATCGTCAAACTGTCGACGGAAATGTGCTAATTGGGTCCGAAATAGTGCAGAACGCTACCAACCGGAGCAAAATCGTGCAAGGAAGTGCGTTTTCAGCGATAAATGGGTCAAATCGGGCTGTAAATGTTGAACCGTCGCTGATATCGTCAAACTGTCAACGGAAATGTGCTATTTGGGTCCGATATAGGTCAGAACGACACAAACCGGAGCAAAATCGTACAAGGGAGTGCGTTTTCAGCGAGAAATGCGCCAAATCGGGCTGTAATTGTTCAACCGTCACTGATATCGTCAACCTCTCGACGGAAATGTGCTATTCGGGTCCGATATAGTGCAGGAAAACACAAACCGGAGCAAAATCGTACAAGGGAGTGCGTTTTCAGCGAGAAATGGGTCAAATCGGGCTGTAATTGTTAAACCGTCAGTGATATCGTCAAACTCTCGACGGAAATGTGCTATTTGGGTCCGAAATAGTGCAAAACGAAACAACTCGGAGCAGAATCGTACAAGGGAGTGCGTTTTCAGTGAGAAATGGGTCAAATCGGGCTATAATTGGTAAACCGTCGCTGATATCGTCAAACTGTCGACGGAAATGTGCTAATTGGGTCCGAAATAGTGCAGAACGCTACCAACCGGAGCAAAATCGTGCAAGGAAGTGCGTTTTCAGCGATAAATGGGTCAAATCGGGCTGTAAATGTTGAACCGTCGCTGATATCGTCAAAGTGTCGACGGAAATGTGCTATTTGGGTCCGATATAGGTCAGAACGACACAAACCGGAGCAAAATCGTACAAGGGAGTGCGTTTTCAGCGAGAAATGCGCCAAATCGGGCTGTAATTGTTAAACCGACACTGATATCGTCAAACTCTCGACGGCAATGTCCTATTTGAGTCCGATATAGTGCAGAACGACACGAACCGGAGCAAAATCGTGCAAGGGAGTGCGTTTTCAGCGCGAAATGCGTCAAATCGGGCTGTAATTGTTACACCGTCACTGATATCGTCAAACTCTCGACGAAAATGTGCTATTTGTGTCCGATATGGTGCAGAACAACACAAACCGGAGCACAATCGTGCAAGGGAGTGCGTTTCAGCGAGAAATGGGTCAAATCGGGCTGTGACTGTTGAACCGTCGCTGAGATCGTCAAACTCTCGACGGAAATGAGCTATTTGGGTCCGACACAGTGCAGAACAACACAAACCGGAGCAAAATCCTTCAAGGAAGTGCGTTTACAGCGTCAAATGAGACAAATCTGGCTGTAATTGTTAAACCGTCACTGATATCGTCAAACTCCCGACGGAAATGTGCTATACAGGTCCGATATAGTGCAGAACGACACAAACCGGAGCAAAATCGTGCAAGGGAGTGCGCGTTCAGCGACAAATGGGTCAAATCGCGCTGTAATTGTTGAACCGTCGCTGATATAGTCAAAGCCTCGACGAAAATGTGCTATTTGGGTCCGATATAGTACAGAACAACACAAACCGGAGCAAAATCGTGCAAGGGAGTGCGTTTTCAGCGAGAAATGGGTAAAATCGGACTGTGATTGTTAAACCATCACTGATATCGTCAAAGTCTCGACGGAAATGTGCTATTTGGGTCCGATATAGTGCAGAACAACACAACCGGAGCAAAATCGTACAAGGGAGTGCGTTTTCAGCGAGAAATGTGTCAAATCGGGCTGTAATTGTTGAACCGCCGCTGATATGGTGAAAGTCTCGACGGAGATGGGCTATTTGGATGCGACATAGTGCAGAACGCCACAAACCGGAGCAAAATCGTGCAAGAGAGTGCGTTTTCGGCGAGGAATGCCCCAAATCGGGCTGTAATTGTTGAACCGGCACTGATATCGTCAAAGTCTCGAAGGAAATGAGCTATTTGGGTACGAAATAGTGCAAAACGACACAAACCGGAGCAAAATCGTGCAAGGGAGTGCGTTTACAGCGAGAAATGGGTCAAATCGGGCTGTAATTGTTAAACCGTCACTGATATCGACAAACTCTCGACGGAAATGTCCTATTTGGGTCCGATATAGTGCAGAACGAGACAAACCGACGCTAAATCGTGCAAGGAAGTGCGTTTACAGCGAGAAATGTGTCAAATCGGGCTGTAATTGTTGAACCGTCGTTGATATCGCCAAAGTCTCGACGGAAATGTGTTATTTGGGTCCGATATAGTGCAGAACGACACAATCCGGATCATAATCGTGCAAGGGAAGTGCGTTTTCAACGAGAAATGGGTCAAATCGGGCTGTAATTGTTGAACCGTCGCTGATATCGTCAAACTCTCGACGGAATTGTGCTATTTGGGTACGATACAAACCGGAACAAAATCGTGCAAGGAAGTGCGTTTTCAGCGAGAAATGGGTTAAATCGGGCTGTAATGGTTAAACCGACACCGATATCGTCAAACACTCGTCGGAAATGTCCTATTTGGGTCCGATATAGTGCAGAACGAGAAAAACCGAAGCAAAATCGTGTAAGGGAGAGCGTTTTCAGCGAGAAATGGGTCAAAGCGGGCTGTAATTGTTAAACCGTCACTGATATCGTCATTTCTCGACGGACATGTGCTATTTGGGTCCGATATAGTGCAGAACGAGACAAACCGAAGATAAATAGTGCAAGGAAGTGCGTTTTCAGCGAGAAATGTGTCAAATCGGGCTGTAATTGTTAAACCGACACTGATATCGTCAAACTTTCGACGGAAATGTCCTATTTGGGACCGATATAGTGCAGAACGAAACAAACTGAAGCTAAATCAGGCAAGGAAGTGCATTTACAGCGAGAAATGGTTCAAATCGGGCTGTAATTGTTAAACCGTCACTGATATCGTCAAAGTCTCGACGGAAATGTGCTATTTGGGTCCGATATATTGCAGAACAACACAAACCGGAGCAAAATCGTTCAAGGAAGTGCGTTTACATCAAGAAATGTGTTAAATCGGGCTGTAATTGTTGAACCGTCGCTGATATCGTCAAACTCTCGACGGAAATGTGCTATTTGGGTACGATATAGTGCAGAACGACACAAGCCGGAGCAAAATCGTGCAAGGGAGTGCGTTTTCAGCGAGAAATGGGTCAAATCGTGCTGTAATTGTTAAACCGCCACTGATATCGTCAAACTCTCGACGGAATTGTGCTATTTGGGTACGATGTAGTGCAGAACGACCCAAACTGGAGCAAATTCGGGCAAGGGAGTGCGTTTACAGCGAGATATGTGTCAAATCGGGCTGTGATTGTTGAACCGTCGCTAAGATCGTCAAACTCCCGACGGAGATGTGCTATATGGGTCCGATATAGTGCAGAACGACCCAAACCGGAGCAAAATCGTACAAGGGCGTGCGTTTTTAGCGAGAAATGTGTCAAATCGGGCTGTAATTGTTGAACCGCCGCTGATATCGTCAAAGTCTCGAGGGAGATGTCCTATTTGCGTCCGATATAGTGTAGAACGACACATACCGGAGCAAAATCGTGCAAAGGAGTGCGATTTCCGCGAGAAATGGGTCAAATCGGGCTGTAAATGTTGAACCGTCACTGATATCGTCAAACTCTCGACGGAAATGTGCTATTTGGGTCCGATATAGTGCAGAACGACACAAACCGCAGCAAAATCGTGCAAGACAGTGCGTTTTCAGCGAGAAATGGGACAAATCGGGCTGTAATTGTTAAACCGACACTGATATCGTCAACCCCTCGTCGGAAATGTCCTATTTGGGTCCGATGTAGTGCAGAACGACACAAACCGCAGCAAAATCGTGCCAGACAGTGCGTTTTCAGCGAGAAATGGGTCAAATCGGGCTGTAATTGTTCAACCGTCACTGATATCGTCAACCTGTCGACGGAAATGTGCTATTTGGGTCCGATATAGTGCAGAACGACCCAAACCGGAGCAAAATCGTGCAAGGGAGTGCGTTTGCAGCGAGAAATGGGTCAAATCGGGCTGTAATGGTTAAACCGACACTGATATCGTCAAACTCTCGTCGGAAATGTCCTATTTGGGTCCGATGTAGTGCAGAACGACACAAACCGCAGCAAAATCGTGCCAGACAGTGCGTTTTCAGCGAGAAATGGGTCAAATCGGGCTGTAATTGTTCAACCGTCACTGATATCGTCAACCTGTCGACGGAAATGTGCTATTTGGGTCCGATATAGTGCAGAACGACCCAAACCGGAGCAAAATCGTGCAAGGGAGTGCGTTTGCAGCGAGAAATGGGTCAAATCGGGCTGTAATGGTTAAACCGACACTGATATCGTCAAACTCTCGTCGGAAATGTCCTATTTGGGTCCGATGTAGTGCAGAACGAGACAAACCGAAGAAAAATCGTGCAAGGAAGTGCGTTTACAGCGAGAAATGTGTCAAATCAGGCTGTAATTGTTAAACCGACACTGATATCGTCAACCTCTCGACGGAAATGTGCTATTTGGGTCCGATATAGTGCAGAACGACACAACCCGGATCATAATCGTGCAAGGGAGTGCGTTTTCAGCGAGAAATGGGTCAAATCGGGCTGTAATTGTTGAACCGTCGCTGATATCGTCAAACTCTCGACGGAATTGTGCTATTTGGGTACGATACAGTGCAGACCGATACAAACCGGAACAAAATCGTGCAAGGAAGTGCGTTTTCAGCGAGAAATGGGTTAAATCGGGCTGTAATGGTTAAACCGACACCGATATCGTCAAACTCTCGACGGAAATGTGCTATATGGGTCCGATATAGTGCAGAACGACACAAACCGGAGCCAAATCGTGCAAGGGAGTGCGTTTTCAGCGAGAAATGGGGCAAATCGGGCTGTAATTGTTAAACCGACACTGATATCGTCAAACTCTCGACGGCAATGTCCTATTTGAGTCCGATATAGTGCAGAACGACACGAACCGGAGCAAAATCGTGCAAGGGAGTGCGTTTTCAGCGCGAAATGGGTCAAATCGGGCTGTAATTGTTACACCGTCACTGATATCGTCAAACTCTCGACGAAAATGTGCTATTTGTGTCCGATATGGTGCAGAACAACACAAACCGGAGCAAAATCGTGCAAGGGAGTGCGTTTCAGCGAGAAATGGGTCAAATCGGGCTGTGACTGTTGAACCGTCGCTGAGATCGTCAAACTCTCGACGGAAATGAGCTATTTGGGTCCGACACAGTGCAGAACAACACAAACCGGAGCTAAATCCTTCAAGGAAGTGCGTTTACAGCGTCAAATGAGACAAATCTGGCTGTAATTGTTAAACCGTCACTGATATCGTCAAACTCCCGACGGAAATGTGCTATACAGGTCCGATATAGTGCAGAACGACACAAACCGGAGCAAAATCGTGCAAGGGAGTGCGCGTTCAGCGACAAATGGGTCAAATCGCGCTGTAATTGTTGAACCGTCGCTGATATAGTCAAAGCCTCGACGAAAATGTGCTATTTGGGTCCGATATAGTACAGAACAACACAAACCGGAGCAAAATCGTGCAAGGGAGTGCGTTTTCAGCGAGAAATGGGTCAAATCCGGCTGTAATTGTTGAACCGTCGCTGATATCGTCAAACTCTCGACGGAAATGTGCTATTTGTGTCCGAAATAGTGCAAAACGACACAGACCGGAGCAAGATCGTACAAGGGAGTGCGTTTTTAGCGAGAAAGGCGCCAAATCGGGCTGGGATTGTTGAACCGCCGCTGATATGGTCAAAGTCTCGACGGAGATGGGCTATTTGGATGCGACATAGTGCAGAACGCCACAAACCGGAGCAAAATCGTGCAAGAGAGTGCGTTTTCGGCGAGGAATGCCCCAAATCGGGCTGTAATTGTTGAACCGGCACTGATATCGTCAAAGTCTCGAAGGAAATGAGCTATTTGGGTACGAAATAGTGCAAAACGACACAAACCGGAGCAAAATCGTGCAAGGGAGTGCGTTTACAGCGAGAAATGGGTCAAATCGGGCTGTAATTGTTAAACCGTCACTGATATCGACAAACTCTCGACGGAAATGTCCTATTTGGGTCCGATATAGTGCAGAACGAGACAAACCGACGCTAAATCGTGCAAGGAAGTGCGTTTACAGCGAGAAATGTGTCAAATCGGGCTGTAATTGTTGAACCGTCGTTGATATCGCCAAAGTCTCGACGGAAATGTGTTATTTGGGTCCGATATAGTGCAGAACGACACAATCCGGATCATAATCGTGCAAGGGAAGTGCGTTTTCAACGAGAAATGGGTCAAATCGGGCTGTAATTGTTGAACCGTCGCTGATATCGTCAAACTCTCGACGGAATTGTGCTATTTGGGTACGATACAAACCGGAACAAAATCGTGCAAGGAAGTGCGTTTTCAGCGAGAAATGGGTTAAATCGGGCTGTAATGGTTAAACCGACACCGATATCGTCAAACACTCGTCGGAAATGTCCTATTTGGGTCCGATATAGTGCAGAACGAGAAAAACCGAAGCAAAATCGTGTAAGGGAGAGCGTTTTCAGCGAGAAATGGGTCAAAGCGGGCTGTAATTGTTAAACCGTCACTGATATCGTCATTTCTCGACGGACATGTGCTATTTGGGTCCGATATAGTGCAGAACGAGACAAACCGAAGATAAATAGTGCAAGGAAGTGCGTTTTCAGCGAGAAATGTGTCAAATCGGGCTGTAATTGTTAAACCGACACTGATATCGTCAAACTTTCGACGGAAATGTCCTATTTGGGACCGATATAGTGCAGAACGAAACAAACTGAAGCTAAATCAGGCAAGGAAGTGCATTTACAGCGAGAAATGGTTCAAATCGGGCTGTAATTGTTAAACCGTCACTGATATCGTCAAAGTCTCGACGGAAATGTGCTATTTGGGTCCGATATATTGCAGAACAACACAAACCGGAGCAAAATCGTTCAAGGAAGTGCGTTTACATCAAGAAATGTGTTAAATCGGGCTGTAATTGTTGAACCGTCGCTGATATCGTCAAACTCTCGACGGAAATGTGCTATTTGGGTCCGATATAGTGCAGAACGACACAAACCGCAGCAAAATCGTGCAAGACAGTGCGTTTTCAGCGAGAAATGGGACAAATCGGGCTGTAATTGTTAAACCGACACTGATATCGTCAACCCCTCGTCGGAAATGTCCTATTTGGGTCCGATGTAGTGCAGAACGACACAAACCGCAGCAAAATCGTGCCAGACAGTGCGTTTTCAGCGAGAAATGGGTCAAATCGGGCTGTAATTGTTCAACCGTCACTGATATCGTCAAACTCCCGACGGAAATGTGCTATTTGGGTCCGATATAGTGCAGAACGACCCAAACCGGAGCAAAATCGTGCAAGGGAGTGCGTTTGCAGCGAGAAATGGGTCAAATCGGGCTGTAATGGTTAAACCGACACTGATATCGTCAAACTCTCGTCGGAAATGTCCTATTTGGGTCCGATGTAGTGCAGAACGAGACAAACCGAAGAAAAATCGTGCAAGGAAGTGCGTTTACAGCGAGAAATGTGTCAAATCAGGCTGTAATTGTTAAACCGACACTGATATCGTCAACCTCTCGACGGAAATGTGCTATTTGGGTCCGATATAGTGCAGAACGACACAACCCGGATCATAATCGTGCAAGGGAGTGCGTTTTCAGCGAGAAATGGGTCAAATCGGGCTGTAATTGTTGAACCGTCGCTGATATCGTCAAACTCTCGACGGAATTGTGCTATTTGGGTACGATACAGTGCAGACCGATACAAACCGGAACAAAATCGTGCAAGGAAGTGCGTTTTCAGCGAGAAATGGGTTAAATCGGGCTGTAATGGTTAAACCGACACCGATATAGTCAAACACTCGTCGGAAATGTCCTATTTGGGTCCGATATAGTGCAGAACGAGACAAACCGAAGCAAAATCGTGTAAGGGAGAGCGTTTTCAGCGAGAAATGGGTCAAAGCGGGCTGTAATTGTTAAACCGTCACTGATATCGTCACTTCTCGACGGACATGTGCTATTTGGGTCCGATATAGTGCAGAACGAGACAAACCGAAGAAAAATCGTGCAAGGAAGTGCGTTTTCAGCGAGAAATGTGTCAAATCGGGCTGTAATTGTTAAACCGACACTGATATCGTCAAACTTTCGACGGAAATGTCCTATTTGGGACCGATATAGTGCAGAACGAAACAAACTGAAGCTAAATCAGGCAAGGAAGTGCATTTACAGCGAGAAATGGTTCAAATCGGGCTGTAATTGTTAAACCGTCACTGATATCGTCAAACTCTCGACGGAAATGTGCTATTTGGGTACCACATAGTGCAGAACGACACAAACCGGAGCAAAATCGTGCAAGGGAGTGCGTTTTCAGCGAGAAATGGGTCAAATCCGGCTGTAATTGTTGAACCGTCGCTGATATCGACAAACTCTCGACGGAAATGTGCTATTTGGGTCCGAAATAGTGCAAAACGACACAGACCGGAGCAAGATCGTACAAGGGAGTGCGTTTTTAGCGAGAAAGGCGCCAAATCGGGCTGGGATTGTTCAACCGTCACTGATATCGTCAACCTCTCGACGGAAATGTGCTGTTTGGGTCCGATATAGTGCAGGACAACACAAACCGGAGCAAAATCGTACAAGGGAGTGCGTTTTCAGCGAGAAATGGGTCAAATCGGGCTGTAATTGTTAAACCGTCAGTGATATCGTCAAACTCTCGACGGAAATGTGCTATTTGGGTCCGAAATAGTGCAAAACGACACAACGCGGAGCAGAATCGTACAAGGGAGTGCGTTTTCAGTGACAAATGGGTCAAATCGGGCTATAATTGGTAAACCGTCGCTGATATCGTCAAACTGTCGACGGAAATGTGCTAATTGGGTCCGAAATAGTGCAGAACGCTACCAACCGGAGCAAAATCGTGCAAGGAAGTGCGTTTTCAGCGATAAATGGGTCAAATCGGGCTGTAAATGTTGAACCGTCGCTGATATCGTCAAACTGTCGACGGAAATGTGCTATTTGGGTCCGATATAGGTCAGAACGACACAAACCGGAGCAAAATCGTACAAGGGAGTGCGTTTTCAGCGAGAAATGCGCCAAATCGGGCTGTAATTGTTCAACCGTCACTGATATCGTCAACCTCTCGACGGAAATGTGCTATTTGGGTCCGATATAGTGCAGGAAAACACAAACCGGAGCAAAATCGTACAAGGGAGTGCGTTTTCAGCGAGAAATGGGTCAAATCGGGCTGTAATTGTTAAACCGTCAGTGATATCGTCAAACTCTCGACGGAAATGTGCTATTTGGGTCCGAAATAGTGCAAAACGAAACAACTCGGAGCAGAATCGTACAAGGGAGTGCGTTTTCAGTGAGAAATGGGTCAAATCGGGCTATAATTGGTAAACCGTCGCTGATATCGTCAAACTGTCGACGGAAATGTGCTAATTGGGTCCGAAATAGTGCAGAACGCTACCAACCGGAGCAAAATCGTGCAAGGAAGTGCGTTTTCAGCGATAAATGGGTCAAATCGGGCTGTAAATGTTGAACCGTCGCTGATATCGTCAAAGTGTCGACGGAAATGTGCTATTTGGGTCCGATATAGGTCAGAACGACACAAACCGGAGCAAAATCGTACAAGGGAGTGCGTTTTCAGCGAGAAATGCGCCAAATCGGGCTGTAATTGTTCAACCGTCACTGATATCGTCAACCTCTCGACGGAAATGTGCTATTTGGGTCCGATATAGTGCAGGAAAACACAAACCGGAGCAAAATCGTACAAGGGAGTGCGTTTTCAGCGAGAAATGGGTCAAATCGGGCGGTAATTGTTAAACTGTCACTGATATCGTCAAAGTCTCGACGGAAATGTGCTATTTGGGTACGATATAGTGCAGAACGACACGAACCGGAGCAAAATCGTGCAAGGGAGTGCGTTTTCAGCGCGCAATGGGTAAAATCGGACTGTGATTGTTAAACCATCACTGATATCGTCAAAGTCTCGACGGAAATGTGCTATTTGGGTCCGATATAGTGCAGAACAACACAACCGGAGCAAAATCGTGCAAGGGAGTGCGTTTTCAGCGAGAAATGCGCCAAATCGGGCTGTAATTGTTAAACTGTCACTGATATCGTCAAAGTCTCGACGGAAATGTGCTATTTGGGTACGATATAGTGCAGAACCGCACAAACGGAAGCAAGATCGTGCAAGGGAGTGCGTTTTCAGCGAGAAATGAGACAAATCGGGCTGTAATTGTTGAACCGTCGCTGAAATCGTCAAACTCTGGACGGAAATGTGCTATTTGGGTACGATATAGTGCAGAACGACACAAACCGGACCAAAATCGTACAAGGGAGTGCGTTTTCAGCGAGAAATGCGTCAAATCGTGCTGTAATTGTTAAACAGTCGCTAATATCGTCAAACTCTCGACGGAAATATGTTGCTATTTGTGTCCGATATGGTGCAGAAGGACACAAACCGGAGCAAAATCGTGCAAGGGAGTGCGTTTCAGCGAGAAATGGGTCAAATCGGGCTGTGACTGTTGAACCGTCGCTGAGATCGTCAAACTCTCGACGGAAATGAGCTATTTGGGTCCGACACAGTGCAGAACAACACAAACCGGAGCAAAATCCTTCAAGGAAGTGCGTTTACAGCGTCAAATGAGACAAATCGGGCTGTAATTGTTAAACCGTCACTGATATCGTCAAACTCTCGACGGAAATGTGCTATACAGGTCCGATATAGTGCAGAACAACACAAACCGGAGCAAAATCGTGCAAGGGAGTGCGTTTTCAGCGAGAAATGGGTAAAATCGGACTGTGATTGTTAAACCATCACTGATATCGTCAATGTCTCGACGGAAATGTGCTATTTGGGTCCGATATAGTGCAGAACGACACGAACCGGAGCAAAATCGTGCAAGGGAGTGCGCGTTCAGCGAGAAATGGGTCAAATCGGGCTGTAATTGTTGAACCGTCGCTGATATCGTCAAACTCTCGACGGAAATGTGCTATTTGGGTCCGATATAGTGCAGAACAACACAACCGGAGCAAAATCGTGCAAGGGAGTGCGTTTTCAGCGAGAAATGGGTCAAATCAGGCTGTAATTGTTAAACCGTCACTGATATCGTGAAACTCTCGACGGAAATGTGCTATATAGGTCCGACATATTGCAGAACGACACAAACCGGAGCAAAATCGTGCAAGGGAGAGCGTTTTCATCGAGAAATGGATCAAAACGGGCTGTAATGGTTAAACCGACACCGATATCGTCAAACTTTCGACGGAACTGTCCTATTTGGGACCGATATAGTGCAGAACGAAACAAACTGAAGCTAAATCAGGCAAGGAAGTGCGTTTACAGCGAGAAATGGGTCAAATCGGGCTGTAATTGTTGAACCGTCGTTGATATCGCCAAAGTCTCGACGGAAATGTGTTATTTGGGTCCGATATAGTGCAGAACGACACAATCCGGATCATAATCGTGCAAAGGAAGTGCGTTTTCAACGAGAAATGGGTCAAATCGGGCTGTAATTGTTGAACCGTCGCTGATATCGTCAAACTCTCGACGGAATTGTGCTATTTGGGTACGATACAAACCGGAACAAAATCGTGCAAGGAAGTGCGTTTTCAGCGAGAAATGGGTTAAATCGGGCTGTAATGGTTAAACCGACACCGATATCGTCAAACACTCGTCGGAAATGTCCTATTTGGGTCCGATATAGTGCAGAACGAGAAAAACCGAAGCAAAATCGTGTAAGGGAGAGCGTTTTCAGCGAGAAATGGGTCAAAGCGGGCTGTAATTGTTAAACCGTCACTGATATCGTCATTTCTCGACGGACATGTGCTATTTGGGTCCGATATAGTGCAGAACGAGACAAACCGAAGAAAAATCGTGCAAGGAAGTGCGTTTTCAGCGAGAAATGTGTCAAATCGGGCTGTAATTGTTAAACCGACACTGATATCGTCAAACTTTCGACGGAAATGTCCTATTTGGGACCGATATAGTGCAGAACGAAACAAACTGAAGCTAAATCAGGCAAGGAAGTGCATTTACAGCGAGAAATGGTTCAAATCGGGCTGTAATTGTTAAACCGTCACTGATATCGTCAAACTCTCGACGGAAATGTGCTATTTGGGTACCACATAGTGCAGAACGACACAAACCGGAGCAAAATCGTGCAAGGGAGTGCGTTTTCAGCGAGAAATGGGTCAAATCCGGCTGTAATTGTTGAACCGTCGCTGATATCGTCAAACTCTCGACGGAAATGTGCTATTTGGGTCCGAAATAGTGCAAAACGACACAGACCGGAGCAAGATCGTACAAGGGAGTGCGTTTTTAGCGAGAAAGGCGCCAAATCAGGCTGGGATTGTTCAACCGTCACTGATATCGTCAACCTCTCGACGGAAATGTGCTGTTTGGGTCCGATATAGTGCAGGACAACACAAACCGGAGCAAAATCGTACAAGGGAGTGCGTTTTCAGCGAGAAATGGGTCAAATCGGGCTGTAATTGTTAAACCGTCAGTGATATCGTCAAACTCTCGACGGAAATGTGCTATTTGGGTCCGAAATAGTGCAAAACGACACAACTCGGAGCAGAATCGTACAAGGGAGTGCGTTTTCAGTGACAAATGGGTCAAATCGGGCTATAATTGGTAAACCGTCGCTGATATCGTCAAACTGTCGACGGAAATGTGCTAATTGGGTCCGAAATAGTGCAGAACGCTACCAACCGGAGCAAAATCGTGCAAGGAAGTGCGTTTTCAGCGATAAATGGGTCAAATCGGGCTGTAAATGTTGAACCGTCGCTGATATCGTCAAACTGTCGACGGAAATGTGCTATTTGGGTCCGATATAGGTCAGAACGACACAAACCGGAGCAAAATCGTACAAGGGAGTGCGTTTTCAGCGAGAAATGCGCCAAATCGGGCTGTAATTGTTCAACCGTCACTGATATCGTCAACCTCTCGACGGAAATGTGCTATTTGGGTCCGATATAGTGCAGGAAAACACAAACCGGAGCAAAATCGTACAAGGGAGTGCGTTTTCAGCGAGAAATGGGTCAAATCGGGCTGTAATTGTTAAACCGTCAGTGATATCGTCAAACTCTCGACGGAAATGTGCTATTTGGGTCCGAAATAGTGCAAAACGAAACAACTCGGAGCAGAATCGTACAAGGGAGTGCGTTTTCAGTGAGAAATGGGTCAAATCGGGCTATAATTGGTAAACCGTCGCTGATATCGTCAAACTGTCGACGGAAATGTGCTAATTGGGTCCGAAATAGTGCAGAACGCTACCAACCGGAGCAAAATCGTGCAAGGAAGTGCGTTTTCAGCGATAAATGGGTCAAATCGGGCTGTAAATGTTGAACCGTCGCTGATATCGTCAAAGTGTCGACGGAAATGTGCTATTTGGGTCCGATATAGGTCAGAACGACACAAACCGGAGCAAAATCGTACAAGGGAGTGCGTTTTCAGCGAGAAACGCGCCAAATCGGGCTGTAATTGTTCAACCGTCACTGATATCGTCAACCTCTCGACGGAAATGTGCTATTTGGGTCCGATATAGTGCAGGAAAACACAAACCGGAGCAAAATCGTACAAGGGAGTGCGTTTTCAGCGAGAAATGGGTCAAATCGGGCGGTAATTGTTAAACCGTCACTGATATCGTCAAAGTCTCGACGGAAATTTGCTATATGGGTCCGATATAGTGCAGAACGACACGAACCGGAGCAAAATCGTGCAAGGGAGTGCGCGTTCAGCGAGAAATGGGTCAAATCGGGCTGTAATTGTTGAACCGTCGCTGATATCGTCAAAGTCTCGACGGAAATGTGCTATTTGGGTCCGATATAGTGCAGAACAACACAACCGGAGCAAAATCGTGCAAGGGAGTGCGTTTTCAGCCAGAAATGCGCCAAATCGGGCTGTAATTGTTAAACTGTCACTGATATCGTCAAAGTCTCGACGGAAATGTGCTATTTGGGTACGATATAGTGCAGATCGACACAAACCGAAGCAAAATCGTTCAAGGGAGTGCGTTTTCAGCGAGAAATGAGTCAAATCGGGCTGTAATTGTTGAACCGTCGCTGAAATCGTCAAACTCTGGACGGAAATGTGCTATTTGGGTACGACATAGTGCAGAACGACACAAACCGGACCAAAATCGTACAAGGGAGTGCGTTTTCAGCGAGAAATGCGTCAAATCGTGCTGTAATTGTTAAACAGTCGCTGAGATCGTCAAACTCTCGACGGAAATGTGCTATATGGGTCCGATATAGTGCAGAACGACACAAACCGGAGCCAAATCGTGCAAGGGAGTGCGTTTTCAGCGAGAAATGGGGCAAATCGGGCTGTAATTGTTAAACCGACACTGATATCGTCAAACTCTCGACGGCAATGTCCTATTTGAGTCCGATATAGTGCAGAACGACACGAACCGGAGCAAAATCGTGCAAGGGAGTGCGTTTTCAGCGCGAAATGGGTCAAATCGGGCTGTAATTGTTAAACCGTCACTGATATCGTCAAACTCTCGACGAAAATGTGCTATTTGTGTCCGATATGGTGCAGAACGACACAAACCGGAGCAAAATCGTGCAAGGGAGTGCGTTTCAGCGAGAAATGGGTCAAATCGGGCTGTGACTGTTGAACCGTCGCTGAGATCGTCAAACTCTCGACGGAAATGAGCTATTTGGGTCCGACACAGTGCAGAACAACACAAACCGGAGCAAAATCCTTCAAGGAAGTGCGTTTACAGCGTCAAATGAGACAAATCTGGCTGTAATTGTTAAACAGTCACTGATATCGTCAAACTCCCGACGGAAATGTGCTATACAGGTCCGATATAGTGCAGAACGACACAAACCGGAGCAAAATCGTGCAAGGGAGTGCGCGTTCAGCGACAAATGGGTCAAATCGCGCTGTAATTGTTGAACCGCCGCTGATATAGTCAAAGCCTCGACGAAAATGTGCTATTTGGGTCCGATATAGTACAGAACAACACAAACCGGAGCAAAATCGTGCAAGGGAGTGCGTTTTCAGCGAGAAATGGGTAAAATCGGACTGTGATTGTTAAACCATCACTGATATCGTCAACAAATAAGTCTCGACGGAAATGTGCTATTTGGGTCCGATATAGTGCAGAACAACACAACCGGAGCAAAATCGTGCAAGGGAGTGCGTTTTCAGCGAGAAATGCGCCAAATCGGGCTGTAATTGTTAAACTGTCACTGATATCGTCAAAGTCTCGACGGAAATGTGCTATTTGGGTACGATATAGTGCAGAACCGCACAAACGGAAGCAAGATCGTGCAAGGGAGTGCGTTTTCAGCGAGAAATGAGACAAATCGGGCTGTAATTGTTGAACCGTCGCTGAAATCGTCAAACTCTGGACGGAAATGTGCTATTTGGGTACGATATAGTGCAGAACGACACAAACCGGACCAAAATCGTACAAGGGAGTGCGTTTTCAGCGAGAAATGCGTCAAATCGTGCTGTAATTGTTAAACAGTCGCTAATATCGTCAAACTCTCGACGGAAATGTGCTATTTGTGTCCGATATGGTGCAGAAGGACACAAACCGGAGCAAAATCGTGCAAGGGAGTGCGTTTCAGCGAGAAATGGGTCAAATCGGGCTGTGACTGTTGAACCGTCGCTGAGATCGTCAAACTCTCGACGGAAATGAGCTATTTGGGTCCGACACAGTGCAGAACAACACAAACCGGAGCAAAATCCTTCAAGGAAGTGCGTTTACAGCGTCAAATGAGACAAATCGGGCTGTAATTGTTAAACCGTCACTGATATCGTCAAACTCTCGACGGAAATGTGCTATACAGGTCCGATATAGTGCAGAACAACACAAACCGGAGCAAAATCGTGCAAGGGAGTGCGTTTTCAGCGAGAAATGGGTAAAATCGGACTGTGATTGTTAAACCATCACTGATATCGTCAATGTCTCGACGGAAATGTGCTATTTGGGTCCGATATAGTGCAGAACGACACGAACCGGAGCAAAATCGTGCAAGGGAGTGCGCGTTCAGCGAGAAATGGGTCAAATCGGGCTGTAATTGTTGAACCGTCGCTGATATCGTCAAACTCTCGACGGAAATGTGCTATTTGGGTCCGATATAGTGCAGAACAACACAACCGGAGCAAAATCGTGCAAGGGAGTGCGTTTTCAGCGAGAAATGGGTCAAATCAGGCTGTAATTGTTAAACCGTCACTGATATCGTGAAACTCTCGACGGAAATGTGCTATATAGGTCCGACATATTGCAGAACGACACAAACCGGAGCAAAATCGTGCAAGGGAGAGCGTTTTCATCGAGAAATGGGTCAAAACGGGCTGTAACTATAAAACCGTTAATGATATCGTCAAACTCTCGACGGAAATGTCCTATTTGAGTCCGATATAGTGCAGAACGACACAAACCGGAGCAAAATCATGCAAGGGAGTGCGTTCTCAGCGAGAAATCGGTCAAATCGGGCTGTAATTGATAAACCGTCACTGATACCGTCAAAGTCTCGACGGAAATGAGCTATTTGGGTCCGACACAGTGCAGAACAACACAAACCGGAGCAAAATCCTTCAAGCAAGTGCGTTTACAGCGTCAAATGAGACAAATCTGGCTGTAATTGTTAAACCGTCACTGATATCGTCAAACTGTCGACGGAAATGTGCTATTTGGGTACGATATAGTGCAGAACGACACAAACCGGAGCAAAATCGTGCAAGGGAGTGCGTTTTCAGCGAGAAATGTGTCAAATCGTGCTGTAATTGTTGAACCGTCGCTGATATCATCAAAGTCTCGACGGAGATGTGCTATTTGGGTGCGATATAGTGCAGAACAACACATACCGGAGCAAAATCGTGCAAGGGAGGGCGTTTTCATTGAGAAATGGGTCAAATCGGGCTGTAATTATAAAACCGTCAATGATATCGTCAAACTCTCGACGGAAATGTGCTATTTGGGTACGATACAGTGCAGACCGATTCAAACCGGAACCAAATCGTGCAAGGGAGTGCGTTTTCAGCGAGAAATTGGTCAAATCAGGCTGTAATTGTTAAACCGTCAGTGATATCGTCAAACTCTCGACGGAAATGTGCTATTTGGGTCCGAAATAGTGCAAAACGACACAACTCGGAGCAGAATCGTACAAGGGAGTGCGTTTTCAGTGAGAAATGGGTCAAATCGGGCTATAATTGGTAAACCGTCGCTGATATCGTCAAACTGTCGACGGAAATGTGCTAATTGGGTCCGAAATAGTGCAGAACGCTACCAGCCGGAGCAAAATCGTGCAAGGAAGTGCGTTTTCAGCGATAAATGGGTCAAATCGGGCTGTAAATGTTGAACCGTCGCTGATATCGTCAAAGTGTCGACGGAAATGTGCTATTTGGGTCCGATATAGGTCAGAACAACACAAACCGGAGCAAAATCCTTCAAGGAAGTGCGTTTACAGCGTCAAATGAGACAAATCTGGCTGTAATTGTTAAACCGTCACTGATATCGTCAAACTCCCGACGGAAATGTGCTATACAGGTCCGATATAGTGCAGAACGACACAAACCGGAGCAAAATCGTGCAAGGGAGTGCGCGTTCAGCGACAAATGGGTCAAATCGCGCTGTAATTGTTGAACCGTCGCTGATATAGTCAAAGTCTCGACGGAAATGTGCTATTTGGGTCCGATATAGTGCAGAACAACACAACCGGAGCAAAATCGTGCAAGGGAGTGCGTTTTCAGCGAGAAATGCGCCAAATCGGGCTGTAATTGTTAAACTGTCACTGATATCGTCAAAGTCTCGACGGAAATGTGCTATTTGGGTACGATATAGTGCAGAACCGCACAAACGGAAGCAAGATCGTGCAAGGGAGTGCGTTTTCAGCGAGAAATGAGACAAATCGGGCTGTAATTGTTGAACCGTCGCTGAAATCGTCAAACCCTGGACGGAAATGTGCTATTTGGGTACGATATAGTGCAGAACGACACAAACCGGACCAAAATCGTACAAGGGAGTGCGTTTTCAGCGAGAAATGCGTCAAATCGTGCTGTAATTGTTAAACAGTCGCTAATATCGTCAAACTCTCGACGGAACTGTGCTATTTGTGTCCGATATGGTGCAGAACGACACAAACCGGAGCAAAATCGTGCAAGGGAGTGCGTTTCAGCGAGAAATGGGTCAAATCGGGCTGTGACTGTTGAACCGTCGCTGAGATCGTCAAACTCTCGACGGAAATGAGCTATTTGGGTCCGACACAGTGCAGAACAACACAAACCGGAGCAAAATCCTTCAAGGAAGTGCGTTTACAGCGTCAAATGAGACAAATCGGGCTGTAATTGTTAAACCGTCACTGATATCGTCAAACTCTCGACGGAAATGTGCTGTACAGGTCCGATATAGTGCAGAACAACACAAACCGGAGCAAAATCGTGCAAGGGAGTGCGTTTTCAGCGAGAAATGCGTAAAATCGGACTGTGATTGTTAAACCATCACTGATATCGTCAATGTCTCGACGGAAATGTGCTATTTGGGTCCGATATAGTGCAGAACAACACAAGCCGGAGCAAAATCGTGCAAGGGGGTCCGTCTTCAGTGAGAAATGGGTCAAATCGGGCTGTAATTGTTAAACCGTCACTGATATCGTCATCCTCTCGACGGAAATGTGCTATATGGGTCCGATATAGTGCAGAACGACACGAACCGGAGCAAAATCGTGCAAGGGAGTGCGCGTTCAGCGAGAAATGGGTCAAATCGGGCTGTAATTGTTGAACCGTCGCTGATATCGTCAAACTCTCGACGGAAATGTGCTATTTGGGTCCGATATAGTGCAGAACAACACAACCGGAGCAAAATCGTGCAAGGGAGTGCGTTTTCAGCGAGAAATGGGTCAAATCAGGCTGTAATTGTTAAACCGTCACTGATATCGTGAAACTCTCGACGGAAATGTGCTATATAGGTCCGACATATTGCAGAACGACACAAACCGGAGCAAAATCGTGCAAGGGAGAGCGTTTTCATCGAGAAATGGATCAAAACGGGCTGTACCTATAAAACCGTTAATGATATCGTCAAACTCTCGACGGAAATGTCCTATTTGAGTCCGATATAGTGCAGAACGACACAAACCGGAGCAAAATCATGCAAGGGAGTGCGTTCTCAGCGAGAAATCGGTCAAATCGGGCTGTAATTGATAAACCGTCACTGATACCGTCAAAGTCTCGACGGAAATGAGCTATTTGGGTCCGACACAGTGCAGAACAACACAAACCGGAGCAAAATCCTTCAAGCAAGTGCGTTTACAGCGTCAAATGAGACAAATCTGGCTGTAATTGTTAAACCGTCACTGATATCGTCAAACTGTCGACGGAAATGTGCTATTTGGGTACGATATAGTGCAGAACGACACAAACCGGACCAAAATCGTACAAGGGAGTGCGTTTTCAGCGAGAAATGCGTCAAATCGTGCTGTAATTGTTAAACAGTCGCTAATATCGTCAAACTCTCGACGGAAATGTGCTATTTGTGTCCGATATGGTGCAGAACGACACAAACCGGAGCAAAATCGTGCAAGGGAGTGCGTTTCAGCGAGAAATGGGTCAAATCGGGCTGTGACTGTTGAACCGTCGCTGAGATCGTCAAACTCTCGACGGAAATGAGCTATTTGGGTCCGACACAGTGCAGAACAACACAAACCGGAGCAAAATCCTTCAAGGAAGTGCGTTTACAGCGTCAAATGAGACAAATCTGGCTGTAATTGTTAAACCGTCACTGATATCGTCAAACTGTCGACGGAAATGTGCTATTTGGGTACGATATAGTGCAGAACGACACAAACCGGAGCAAAATCGTGCAAGGGAGTGCGTTTTCAGCGAGAAATGTGTCAAATCGTGCTGTAATTGTTGAACCGTCGCTGATATCATCAAAGTCTCGACGGAGATGTGCTATTTGGGTGCGATATAGTGCAGAACAACACAAACCGGAGCAAAATCGTGCAAGGGAGGGCGTTTTCATTGAGAAATGGGTCAAATCGGGCTGTAATTATAAAACCGTCAATGATATCGTCAAACTCTCGACGGAAATGTGCTATTTGGGTACGATACAGTGCAGACCGATTCAAACCGGAACCAAATCGTGCAAGGGAGTGCGTTTTCAGCGAGAAATTGGTCAAATCAGGCTGTAATTGTTAAACCGTCAGTGATATCGTCAAACTCTCGACGGAAATGTGCTATTTGGGTCCGAAATAGTGCAAAACGACACAACTCGGAGCAGAATCGTACAAGGGAGTGCGTTTTCAGTGAGAAATGGGTCAAATCGGGCTATAATTGGTAAACCGTCGCTGATATCGTCAAACTGTCGACGGAAATGTGCTAATTGGGTCCGAAATAGTGCAGAACGCTACCAGCCGGAGCAAAATCGTGCAAGGAAGTGCGTTTTCAGCGATAAATGGGTCAAATCGGGCTGTAAATGTTGAACCGTCGCTGATATCGTCAAAGTGTCGACGGAAATGTGCTATTTGGGTCCGATATAGGTCAGAACAACACAAACCGGAGCAAAATCCTTCAAGGAAGTGCGTTTACAGCGTCAAATGAGACAAATCTGGCTGTAATTGTTAAACCGTCACTGATGTCGTCAAACTCCCGACGGAAATGTGCTATACAGGTCCGATATAGTGCAGAACGACACAAACCGGAGCAAAATCGTGCAAGGGAGTGCGCGTTCAGCGACAAATGGGTCAAATCGCGCTGTAATTGTTGAACCGTCGCTGATATAGTCAAAGCCTCGACGAAAATGTGCTATTTGGGTCCGATATAGTACAGAACAACACAAACCGGAGCAAAATCGTGCAAGGGAGTGCGTTTTCAGCGAGAAATGGGTAAAATCGGACTGTGATTGTTAAACTATCACTGATATCGTCAAAGTCTCGACGGAAATGTGCTATTTGGGTCCGATATAGTGCAGAACAACACAACCGGAGCAAAATCGTGCAAGGGAGTGCGTTTTCAGCGAGAAATGCGCCAAATCGGGCTGTAATTGTTAAACTGTCACTGATATCGTCAAAGTCTCGACGGAAATGTGCTATTTGGGTACGATATAGTGCAGAACCGCACAAACGGAAGCAAGATCGTGCAAGGGAGTGCGTTTTCAGCGAGAAATGAGACAAATCGGGCTGTAATTGTTGAACCGTCGCTGAAATCGTCAAACCCTGGACGGAAATGTGCTATTTGGGTACGATATAGTGCAGAACGACACAAACCGGACCAAAATCGTACAAGGGAGTTCGTTTTCAGCGAGAAATGCGTCAAATCGTGCTGTAATTGTTAAACAGTCGCTAATATCGTCAAACTCTCGACGGAAATGTGCTATTTGTGTCCGATATGGTGCAGAACGACACAAACCGGAGCAAAATCGTGCAAGGGAGTGCGTTTCAGCGAGAAATGGGTCAAATCGGGCTGTGACTGTTGAACCGTCGCTGAGATCGTCAAACTCTCGACGGAAATGAGCTATTTGGGTCCGACACAGTGCAGAACAACACAAACCGGAGCAAAATCCTTCAAGGAAGTGCGTTTACAGCGTCAAATGAGACAAATCGGGCTGTAATTGTTAAACCGTCACTGATATCGTCAAACTCTCGACGGAAATGTGCTGTACAGGTCCGATATAGTGCAGAACAACACAAACCGGAGCAAAATCGTGCAAGGGAGTGCGTTTTCAGCGAGAAATGCGTAAAATCGGACTGTGATTGTTAAACCATCACTGATATCGTCAATGTCTCGACGGAAATGTGCTATTTGGGTCCGATATAGTGCAGAACAACACAAGCCGGAGCAAAATCGTGCAAGGGGGTCCGTCTTCAGTGAGAAATGG
>NW_027478290.1:0-36443 GCF_051020975.1 Osmia lignaria lignaria | reverse complement strand
GTTTAACAATTACAGCCCGATTTGACCCGTTTCTCGCTGAAAACGGACTCCCTTGTACGATTTTGGTCCGGTTTGTGTCGTTTTGCACTATATCGTACCCAAATAGCACATTTCCCTCGAGAATTTGACGATATCACGATTTGACGCATTTCTCGCTGAAAACGCACTCCCTTGCTCGATTTTGCTCCGGTTTGTGTCGTTTTGCACTATTTCGGACCCAAATAGCGCATTTCCGTCGAGAGCTTGACGATATCAGTGACGGTTTAACAATTACAGGTCTATTTGACCCATTTCTCGCTGAAAACGCACTGCGTTGCACGATTTTGCTCCGGTTTGGAACCTTCTGCACTATATCGTACCCAAATAGCACATTTGCGTCGAGAGTTTGACGATATCACGATTTGACCCGTTTCTCGCTGAAAACGCACTCCCTTGTACGATTTGGGTCCGGTTTGTGTCGTTTTGCACTATTTCGGACCCAAATAGCACATTTCCGTCGAGAGTTTGACGATATCAGTGACGGTTTAACAATTACAGCCCGATTTGACACATTTCTCGCTGAAAACGCACTCCCTTGCACGATTTTGGTCCGGTTTGTGTCGTTTTGCACTATTTCGGACCCAAATAGCACATTTCCGACAAGAGTTTGACGATATCAGCGACGGTTTAACAATTACAGCCCGATTTGACACATTTCTCGCTGAAAACGAACTCGCTTGCACGATTTTGCGTCGGTTTGTGTTGTTCTGCACTATATCGGACCCAAATAGCACATTTCCGTCTCGAGTTTGACGATATCAGTGACGGTTTAACAATTACAGCCCGATTTGACCATTTCTCGCTGAAAACGCACTCCCTTGTACGATTTTGGTCCGGTTTGTGTCGTTTTGCACTATTTCGTACCTATATAGCACATTTCCGTCGAGAATTTGACGATATCACGATTTGACCCATTTCTCGCTGAAAACGCACTCCTTGCACGATTTTCCTCCGGTTTGTGTCGTTCTGCACTATATCGTTCCCGAATAGCACATTTCCGTCGAGAGTTTGACGATATCAGCGACGGTTCAACAATTACAGCCCGATTTGACACATTTCTCGCTGAAAACGCACTCGCTTGCACGATTTTGCTTCGGTTTGTGTTGTTCTGCACTATATCGGACACAAGTAGCACATTTCCGTCTCGAGTTTGACGATATCAGTGACGGTTTAACAATTACAGCCCGATTTGACCCATTTCTCGCTGAAAACGCACTCGTTTGCACGATTTTGCTTCGGTTTGTGTCGTTCTGTACTATATCGTACCCAAATAGCACATTTCCGTCGATAGTTTGACGATATCAGCGACGGTTCAACAATTACAGCCCGATTTGACACATTTCTCGCTGAAAACGCACTCGCTTGCACGATTTTGCTTCGGTTTGTGTCGTTCTGCACTATATCGTACCCAAATAGCACATTTCCGTCGATAGTTTGATGATATCAGCGACGGTTCAACAATTACAGCCCGATTTGACACATTTCTCGCTGAAAACGCACTCGCTTGCACGATTTTGCTTCGGTTTGTGTCGTTCTGCACTATATCGTACCCGAATAGCACATTTCCGTCGATAGTTTGACGATATCAGCGACGGTTCAACAATTACAGCCCGATTTGACCCATTTCTCGCTGAAAACGCACTCCCTTGTACGATTTTGGTCCGGTTTGTGTCGTTTTGCACTATTTCGGACCCAAATTAGCACATTTCCGTCGAGAGTTTGACGATATCAGTGACGGTTTAACAATTACAACCCGATTTGACCCGTTTCTCGCGGAAAACGCACTCGCTTGCACGATTTTGCTTCGGTTTGTGTCGTTCTGCACTAACTATCGTACCCAAACAGCACATTTCCGTCGAAAATTTGACGATATCACGATTTGTCTCATTTCTCGCTGAAAACGCACCCGCTTGCACGATTTTGCTTCGGTTTGTGTCGTTCTGCACTATATCGTACCCGAATAGCACATTTCCGTCGAGAGTTTGACGATATCAGTGACGGTTTAACAATTACAGCCCGATTTGACCCATTTCTCGCTGAAAACGCACTCGCTTGCACGATTTTGCTTCGGTTTGTGTCGTTCTGCACTATATCGAACCCAAATAGCACATTTCCGTCGAGAATTTGACGATATCACGATTTGACCCATTTCTCGCTGAAAACGCACTCCCTTGCACGATTTTCCTCCGGTTTGTGTCGTTCTGCACTATATCGTTCCCGAATAGCACATTTCCGTCGAGAGTTTGACGATATCAGCGACGGTTCAACAATTACAGCCCGATTTGACACATTTCTCGCTGAAAACGCACTCGCTTGCACGATTTTGCTTCGGTTTGTGTTGTTCTGCACTATATCGGACACAAGTAGCACATTTCCGTCTCGAGTTTGACGATATCAGTGACGGTTTAACAATTACAGCCCGATTTGACCCATTTCTCGCTGAAAACGCACTCGTTTGCACGATTTTGCTTCGGTTTGTGTCGTTCTGTACTATATCGTACCCAAATAGCACATTTCCGTCGATAGTTTGACGATATCAGCGACGGTTCAACAATTACAGCCCGATTTGACACATTTCTCGCTGAAAACGCACTCCCTTGCACGATTTTGCTTCGGTTTGTGTCGTTCTGCACTATATCGTACCCAAATAGCACATTTCCGTCGATAGTTTGATGATATCAGCGACGGTTCAACAATTACAGCCCGATTTGACACATTTCTCGCTGAAAACGCACTCGCTTGCACGATTTTGCTTCGGTTTGTGTCGTTCTGCACTATATCGTACCCGAATAGCACATTTCCGTCGATAGTTTGACGATATCAGCGACGGTTCAACAATTACAGCCCGATTTGACCCATTTCTCGCTGAAAACGCACTCCCTTGTACGATTTTGGTCCGGTTTGTGTCGTTTTGCACTATTTCGGACCCAAATAGCACATTTCCGTCGAGAGTTTGACGATATCAGTGACGGTTTAACAATTACAACCCGATTTGACCCGTTTCTCGCGGAAAACGCACTCGCTTGCACGATTTTGCTTCGGTTTGTGTCGTTCTGCACTATATCGTACCCAAACAGCACATTTCCGTCGAAAATTTGACGATATCACGATTTGTCTCATTTCTCGCTGAAACGCACCCGCTTGCACGATTTTGCTTCGGTTTGTGTCGTTCTGCACTATATCGTACCCGAATAGCACATTTCCGTCGAGAGTTGACGATATCAGTGACGGTTTAACAATTACAGCCCGATTTGACCCATTTCTCGCTGAAAACGCACTCGCTTGCACGATTTTGCTTCGGTTTGTGTCGTTCTGCACTATATCGAACCCAAATAGCACATTTCCGTCGAGAATTTGACGATATCACGATTTGACCCATTTCTCGCTGAAAACGCACTCCCTTGCACGATTTTCCTCCGGTTTGTGTCGTTCTGCACTATATCGTTCCCGAATAGCACATTTCCGTCGAGAGTTTGACGATATCAGCGACGGTTCAACAATTACAGCCCGATTTGACACATTTCTCGCTGAAAACGCACTCGCTTGCACGATTTTGCTTCGGTTTGTGTTGTTCTGCACTATATCGGACACAAGTAGCACATTTCCGTCTCGAGTTTGACGATATCAGTGACGGTTTAACAATTACAGCCCGATTTGACCCATTTCTCGCTGAAAACGCACTCGTTTGCACGATTTTGCTTCGGTTTGTGTCGTTCTGTACTATATCGTACCCAAATAGCACATTTCCGTCGATAGTTTGACGATATCAGCGACGGTTCAACAATTACAGCCCGATTTGACACATTTCTCGCTGAAAACGCACTCGCTTGCACGATTTTGCTTCGGTTTGTGTCGTTCTGCACTATATCGTACCCAAATAGCACATTTCCGTCGATAGTTTGATGATATCAGCGACGGTTCAACAATTACAGCCCGATTTGACACATTTCTCGCTGAAAACGCACTCGCTTGCACGATTTTGCTTCGGTTTGTGTCGTTCTGCACTATATCGTACCCGAATAGCACATTTCCGTCGATAGTTTGACGATATCAGCGACGGTTCAACAATTACAGCCCGATTTGACCCATTTCTCGCTGAAAACGCACTCCCTTGTACGATTTTGGTCCGGTTTGTGTCGTTTTGCACTATTTCGGACCCAAATAGCACATTTCCGTCGAGAGTTTGACGATATCAGTGACGGTTTAACAATTACAACCCGATTTGACCCGTTTCTCGCGGAAAACGCACTCGCTTGCACGATTTTGCTTCGGTTTGTGTCGTTCTGCACTATATCGTACCCAAACAGCACATTTCCGTCGAAAATTTGACGATATCACGATTTGTCTCATTTCTCGCTGAAAACGCACCCGCTTGCACGATTTTGCTTCGGTTTGTGTCGTTCTGCACTATATCGTACCCGAATAGCACATTTCCGTCGAGAGTTTGACGATATCAGTGACGGTTTAACAATTACAGCCCGATTTGACCCATTTCTCGCTGAAAACGCACTCGCTTGCACGATTTTGCTTCGGTTTGTGTCGTTCTGCACTATATCGAACCCAAATAGCACATTTCCGTCGAGAGTTTGACGGTATCAGCGACGGTTCAACAATTACAGCCCGATTTGACCCTTTTCTCGCTGAAAACGCACTCGCTTGCACGATTTTGCTTCGGTTTGTGTCGTTCTGCACTATATCGTACCCAAGTAGCACATTTCCGTCGATAGTTTGACGATATCAGTGACGGTTTAACAATTACAGCCCGATTTGACCCGTTTCTCGCTGAAAACGGACTCCCTTGTACGATTTTGGTCCGGTTTGTGTCGTTTTGCACTATATCGTACCCAAATAGCACATTTCCCTCGAGAATTTGACGATATCACGATTTGACGCATTTCTCGCTGAAAACGCACTCCCTTGCTCGATTTTGCTCCGGTTTGTGTCGTTTTGCACTATTTCGGACCCAAATAGCGCATTTCCGTCGAGAGCTTGACGATATCAGTGACGGTTTAACAATTACAGGTCTATTTGACCCATTTCTCGCTGAAAACGCACTGCGTTGCACGATTTTGCTCCGGTTTGGAACCTTCTGCACTATATCGTACCCAAATAGCACATTTGCGTCGAGAGTTTGACGATATCACGATTTGACCCGTTTCTCGCTGAAAACGCACTCCCTTGTACGATTTGGGTCCGGTTTGTGTCGTTTTGCACTATTTCGGACCCAAATAGCACATTTCCGTCGAGAGTTTGACGATATCAGTGACGGTTTAACAATTACAGCCCGATTTGACACATTTCTCGCTGAAAACGCACTCCCTTGCACGATTTTGGTCCGGTTTGTGTCGTTTTGCACTATTTCGGACCCAAATAGCACATTTCCGACAAGAGTTTGACGATATCAGCGACGGTTTAACAATTACAGCCCGATTTGACACATTTCTCGCTGAAAACGAACTCGCTTGCACGATTTTGCGTCGGTTTGTGTTGTTCTGCACTATATCGGACCAAATAGCACATTTCCGTCTCGAGTTTGACGATATCAGTGACGGTTTAACAATTACAGCCCGATTTGACCCATTTCTCGCTGAAAACGCACTCCCTTGTACGATTTTGGTCCGGTTTGTGTCGTTTTGCACTATTTCGTACCTATATAGCACATTTCCGTCGAGAATTTGACGATATCACGATTTGACCCATTTCTCGCTGAAAACGCACTCCCTTGCACGATTTTCCTCCGGTTTGTGTCGTTCTGCACTATATCGTTCCCGAATAGCACATTTCCGTCGAGAGTTTGACGATATCAGCGACGGTTCAACAATTACAGCCCGATTTGACACATTTCTCGCTGAAAACGCACTCGCTTGCACGATTTTGCTTCGGTTTGTGTTGTTCTGCACTATATCGGACACAAGTAGCACATTTCCGTCTCGAGTTTGACGATATCAGTGACGGTTTAACAATTACAGCCCGATTTGACCCATTTCTCGCTGAAAACGCACTCGTTTGCACGATTTTGCTTCGGTTTGTGTCGTTCTGTACTATATCGTACCCAAATAGCACATTTCCGTCGATAGTTTGACGATATCAGCGACGGTTCAACAATTACAGCCCGATTTGACACATTTCTCGCTGAAAACGCACTCGCTTGCACGATTTTGCTTCGGTTTGTGTCGTTCTGCACTATATCGTACCCAAACAGCACATTTCCGTCGAAAATTTGACGATATCACGATTTGTCTCATTTCTCGCTGAAAACGCACCCGCTTGCACGATTTTGCTTCGGTTTGTGTCGTTCTGCACTATATCGTACCCGAATAGCACATTTCCGTCGAGAGTTTGACGATATCAGTGACGGTTTAACAATTACAGCCGATTTGACCCATTTCTCGCTGAAAACGCACTCGCTTGCACGATTTTGCTTCGGTTTGTGTCGTTCTGCACTATATCGAACCCAAATAGCACATTTCCGTCGAGAGTTTGACGATATCAGCGACGGTTCAACAATTACAGCCCGATTTGACACATTTCTCGCTGAAAACGCACTCGCTTGCACGATCTTGCTTCGGTTTGTGTCGTTCTGCACTATATCGTACCCAAATAGCACATTTCCGTCGAGAATTTGACGATATCACGATTTGACCCATTTCTCGCTGAAAACGCACTCTCTCGTACGATTTTGGTCCGGTTTGTGTCGTTTTGCACAATTTCGGACCCAAATAGGACATTTCCGTCGAGAGTTTGACGATATCAGTGACGGTTTAACAATTACAGCCCGATTTGACCCATTTCTCGCTGAAAACGCCCTCCCTTTTACGATTTTGGTCCGCTTTGTGTCGTTTTGCACTATATCGTACCCGAATAGCACATTTCCGTCGAGAATTTGACGATATCACGATTTGACCCATTTCTCGCTGAAAACGCACTACCTTGTACGATTTTGGTCCGGTTTGTGTCGTTCTGCACTATATCGTACCCAAATAGCACATTTCCGTCGAGAGTTTGACGATATCAGCGACGGTTTAACGGTTAGAGCCCGATTTGAGCCATTTCTCGCTGAAAACGCACTCGCTTGCACGATTTTGCCTCGGTTTGTGTTGTTCTGCACTATATCGGACCCAAGTAGCACATTTCCGTCTCGAGTTTGACGATATCAGTGACGGTTTAACAATTACAGCCCGATTTGACCCATTTCTCGCTGAAAACGCACTCGCTTGCACGATTTTGCTTCGGTTTGTGTTGTTCTGCACTATATCGGACACAAGTAGCACATTTCCGTCTCGAGTTTGACGATATCAGTGACGGTTTAACAATTACAGGCCGATTTGACCCATTTCTCGCAGAAAACGCACTCCTTGTACGATTTTGGTCGGTTTGTGTCGTTTTGCACTATTACGGACCCAAATAGCACATTTCCGTCGAGAGTTCGACGATATCAGTGACGGTTTAACAATTACAGCCCGATTTGACCCATTTCTCGCTGAAAACGCACTCCCTTGCACGATTTTACTCCGGTTTGGATCGTTCTGCACTATACCGTACCCAAATAGCACATTTCCGTTGAGAGTTTGACGATATCACGATTTGACCCATTTCTCGCTGAAAACGCACTCCCTTACACGATTTTGCTCCGGTTTGTATCGTTCTGCACTATATCGGACCCATATAGCACATTTCCGTCGAGAGTTTGACGATATCAGTGACGATTAAACAATTACAGCCCGATTTGACCCATTTCTCGCTGAAATCGCACTCCCTTTTACGATTTTGGTCCGCTTTGTGTCGTTTTGCACTATATCGTACCCAAATAGCACATTTCCGCCGAGAATTTGACGATATCACGAATTGACCCATTTCACGCTGAAAACGCACTCCCTTGTACGATTTTGGTCCGGTTTGTGTCGTTTTGCACTATTTCGGACCGAAATAGCACACTTCCGTCGAGAGTTTGACGATATCTGTGACGGTTTAACAATTACAGCCCGATTTGACACATTTCTCGCTGAAAACGCACTCGCTTGCACGATTTTGCTTCGGTTTGTGTCGTTCTGCACTATATCGTACCCAAATAGCACATTTCCGTCGAGAATTTGACGATATCACGATTTGACCCATTTCTCGCTGAAAACGCACTCTCTCGTACGATTTTGGTCCGGTTTGTGTCGTTTTGCACAATTTCGGACCCAAATAGGACATTTCCGTCGAGACTTTGACGATATCAGTGACGGTTTAACAATTACAGCCCGATTTGACCCATTTCTCGCTGAAAACGCACTCCCTTTTACGATTTTGGTCCGCTTTGTGTCGTTTTGCACTATATCGTACCCGAATAGCACATTTCCGTCGAGAATTTGACGATATCACGATTTGACACATTTCTCGCTGAAAACGCACTACCTTGTACGATTTTGGTCCGGTTTGTGTCGTTCTGCACTATATCGTACCCAAATAGCACATTTCCGTCGAGAGTTTGACGATATCAGCGACGGTTTAACGGTTAGAGCCCGATTTGAGCCATTTCTCGCTGAAAACGCACTCGCTTGCACGATTTTGCCTCGGTTTGTGTTGTTCTGCACTATATCGGACCCAAGTAGCACATTTCCGTCTCGAGTTTGACGATATCAGTGACGGTTTAACAATTACAGCCCGATTTGACCCATTTCTCGCTGAAAACGCACTCGCTTGCACGATTTTGCTTCGGTTTGTGTTGTTCTGCACTATATCGGACACAAGTAGCACATTTCCGTCTCGAGTTTGACGATATCAGTGACGGTTTAACAATTACAGGCCGATTTGACCCATTTCTCGCAGAAAACGCACTCCCTTGTACGATTTTGGTCCGGTTTGTGTCGTTTTGCACTATTACGGACCCAAATAGCACATTTCCGTCGAGAGTTTGACGATATCAGTGACGGTTTAACAATTACAGCCCGATTTGACCCATTTCTCGCTGAAAACGCACTCCCTTGCACGATTTTACTCCGGTTTGGATCGTTCTGCACTATACCGTACCCAAATAGCACATTTCCGTTGAGAGTTTGACGATATCACGATTTGACCCATTTCTCGCTGAAAACGCACTCCCTTACACGATTTTGCTCCGGTTTGTATCGTTCTGCACTATATCGGACCCATATAGCACATTTCCGTCGAGAGTTTGACGATATCAGTGACGATTAAACAATTACAGCCCGATTTGACCCATTTCTCGCTGAAATCGCACTCCCTTTTACGATTTTGGTCCGCTTTGTGTCGTTTTGCACTATATCGTACCCAAATAGCACATTTCCGCCGAGAATTTGACGATATCACGAATTGACCCATTTCACGCTGAAAACGCACTCCCTTGTACGATTTTGGTCCGGTTTGTGTCGTTTTGCACTATTTCGGACCGAAATAGCACACTTCCGTCGAGAGTTTGACGATATCGGTGACGGTTTAACACTTACAGCCCGATTTGACCCATTTCTCGCTGAAAACGCACTCCCTTGTACGATTTTGTCCGGTTTGTGTCGTTTTACACTATTTCGGACCCAAATAGCACATTTCCGTCGAGAGTTTGACGATATCAGTGACGGTGTAACAATTACAGCCCGATTTGACACATTTCTCGCTGAAAACGCACTCGCTCGCACGATTTTGCTTCGGTTTGTGTCGTTCTGCACTATATCGTACCCAAATAGCACATTTCCGTCGAAAATTTGACGATACCACGATTTGACCCATTTCTCGCTGAAAACGCACTCGCTTGCACGATTTTGCTTCGGTTTGTGTTGTTCTGCACTACATCGGACCCAAACAGCACATTTCCGTCGCGAGTTTGACTACATCGGTGACGGTTTAACAATTACAGCCCGATTTGACCTATTTCTAGCTGAAAACGCACTCTCTTGTACGATTTTGTCCGGTTTGTGTCGTTTTGCACTATTTCGGACTCAAATAGCACATTTCCGTCGAGAGTTTGACGATATCAGTGACGGTTTAACAATTACAGCCCGATTTGACACATTTCTCGCTGAAAACGCACTCCCTTGCACGATTATGTTCCGGTTTGTGTCGTTCTGCATTATATCGTACCCAAATAGCACATTTCCGTCGAGAGTTTGACGATATCAGCGACGGTTCAACAATTACAGCCCGATTTGACCCATTTCTCGCTGAAAACGCACTCGCTTGCACGATTTTGCTTCGGTTTGTGTTGTTCTGCACTATATCGGACACAAGTAGCACATTTCCGTCTCGAGTTTGACGATATCAGTGACGGTTCAACAATTACAGCCCGATTTGACCCATTTCTCGCTGAAAACGCACTCGCTTGCACGATTTTGCTTCGTTTGTGTTGTTCTGCACTACATCGGACCCAAACAGCACATTTCCGTAGCGAGTTTGACCACATCGTGACGGTTTAACAATTACAGCCCGATTTGACCCATTTCTCGCTGAAAACGCACTCGCTTGCACGATTTTGGTCCGGTTTGTGTCGTTTTGCACTATTTCGGACCCAAATAGCACATTTCCGTTGAGAGTTTGACGATATCACGATTTGACCCATTTCTCGCTGAAAACGCACTCCCTTACACGATTTTGCTCCGGTTTGTATCGTTCTGCACTATATCGGACCCATATAGCACATTTCCGTCTGGAGTTTGACGATATCAAGTGACGGTTTAACAATTACAACCCGATTTGACCCGTTTCTCGCTAAAAACGCACTCGCTTGCACGATTTTGCTTCGGTTTGTGTCGTTCTGCACTATATCGTACCCAAATAGCACATTTCCGTCGAAAATTTGACGATATCACGATTTGACCCATTTCTCGCTGAAAACGCACTCGCTTGCACGATTTTGCTTCGGTTTGTGTCGTTCTGCACTATATCGTACCCAAATAGCACATTTCCGTCGAGAGTTTGACGATATCAGCGACGGTTCAACAATCACAGCCCGATTTGAGCCATTTCTCGCTGAAAACGCACTCGCTTGCACGATTTTGCTTCCGTTTGTGTTGTTCTGCATTACATCGGACCCAAACAGCACATTTCCGTCGCGAGTTTGACGACATCGGTGACGGTTTAACAATTACAGCCCGATTTGACCCATTTCTCGCTGAAAACGCACTCTCTCGTACGATTTTGGTCCGGTTTGTGTCGTTTTGCACAATTTCGGACCCAAATAGGACATTTCCGTCGAGAGTTTGACGATATCAGTGACGGTTAACAATTACAGCCCGATATGACCCATTTCTCGCTGAAAACGCACTCCCTTGCACGATTTTACTCCGGTTTGGATCGTTCTGCACTATACCGTACCCAAATAGCACATTTCCGTTGAGAGTTTGACGATATCACGATTTGACCCATTTCTCGCTGAAAACGCACTCCCTTGCACGATTTTACTCCGGTTTGGATCGTTCTGCACTATACCGTACCCAAATAGCACATTTCCGTTGAGAGTTTGACGATATCACGATTTGACCCATTTCTCGCTGAAAACGCACTCCCTTACACGATTTTGCTCCGGTTTGTATCGTTCTGCACTATATCGGACCCATATAGCACATTTCCGTCGAGAGTTTGACGATATCAGTGACGATTAAACAATTACAGCCCGATTTGACACATTTCTCGCTGAAATCGCACTCCCTTTTACGATTTTGGTCCGCTTTGTGTCGTTTTGCACTATATCGTACCCAAATAGCACATTTCCGCCGAGAATTTGACGATATCACGAATTGACCCATTTCACGCTGAAAACGCACTCCCTTGTACGATTTTGGTCCGGTTTGTGTCGTTTTGCACTATTTCGGACCGAAATAGCACACTTCCGTCGAGAGTTTGACGATATCGGTGACGGTTTAACACTTACAGCCCGATTTGACCCATTTCTCGCTGAAAACGCACTCCCTTGTACGATTTTGTCCGGTTTGTGTCGTTTTGCACTATTTCGGACCCAAATAGCACATTTCCGTCGAGAGTTTGACGATATCAGTGACGGTGTAACAATTACAGCCCGATTTGACACATTTCTCGCTGAAAATGCACTCCCTTGCACGATTTTCCTCCGGTTTGGGGTCGCTCCGCACTATATCGGACCCATATAGCACATCTCCGTCGGGAGTTTGACGATCTCAACGACGGTTCAACAATCACAGCCCGATTTGACCCATTTCTCGCTGTAAACGCACTTCCTTGGACGATTTGCTCCGGTTTGTGTGGTTCTGCACTATATCGGACCCAAATAGCACATTTCCGTCTCGAGTCTGACGATATCAGTGATGGTTGAGCAATTACAGCACGATTTGACGCATTTCTCGCTGAGAACGCACTACCTTGTACGATTTTGGTCCGGTTTGTGTCGCTCTGCACTATGTCGCACCCAAATAGCACATTTCCGTCGAGAGTTTGACGATTTCAGCGACGGTTCAACAAGTACAGCCCGATTTGACCCATTTCTCGCTAAAGACGCACTACCTTGTACAATTTTGGTCCGGTTTGTGTCGCTCTGCACTATGTCGCACCCAAATAGCACATTTCCGTCGAGAGTTTGTCGATATCATTGACGGTTTAACAATTACAGCCAGATTTAACACATTTCTCGCTGAAAACGCACTCCCTTGCACGATTTTGCTCCGGTTTGTGTCGTTTTGCACTATTTCGGACAGAAATAGCTCATTTCCGTCGAGAGTTTGACATATCAGTGACGGTTTAACAATTATAGCCCGATTTGGCGCATTTCTCGCTGAAAACGCACTCCTTGCACGATTTTGCTCCGGTTTGTGTTGTTCTGCACTGCATCGGACCAAATAGCTCATTTCCGTCGAGACTTGACGATGTCAGCGACGGTTCAAAAATTACAGCCCGATTTGTCCCATTTCTTCCTGTAAACGAACTTCCTTGAAAGATTTTGTTCCGGTTTGTGTTGTTCTGCACTATGTCGCACCCAAATAGCACATTTCCGTCGAGAGTTTGACGATTTCAGCGACGGTTCAACAATTACAGCCCGATTTGACTCATTTCTCGCTAAAGACGCACTCCCTTGCGCGATTTTTGCTCCGGTTTGTGTTGTTCTGCACTATATCGTACCCAAATAGCACATTTCTGCCGAGAGTTTCACGATATCAGTGACGGTTTAGCAATTACAGCACGATTTGACGCATTTCTCGCTGAGAACGCACTACCTTGTACGATTTTGGTCCGGTTTGTGTCGCTCTGCACTATGTCGCACCCAAATAGCACATTTCCGTCGAGAGTTTGACGATTTCAGCGACGGTTCAACAAGTACAGCCCGATTTGACTCGTTTCTCGCTAAAGACGCACTACCTTGTACGATTTTGGTCCGGTTTGTGTCGCTCTGCACTATGTCCGCACCCAAATAGCACATTTCCGTCGAGAGTTTGTCCGATTCAGCGACGGTTCAACAATTACAGCCCGATTTGACACATTTCTCGCTAAAGACGCACTCCCTTGCACGATTTTGCTTCGGTTTGTGTCGTTCTGCACTATATCGGACCCAAATAGCACATTTCCGTCGAGAGTTTGACGATATCAGCGACGGTTCAACAATTACAGCCCGATTTTGGCACATTTTCTCGCTGAAAACGCACTCCCTTGCACGATTTTTACTCCGGTTTGTGTCGTTTTGCACTATATCGGACCCATGTAGCCCATCTCCGTCGGGAGTTTGACGATCTCAGCGACGGTTCAACAATTACAGCCCGATTTGACACATTTCTCGCTGTAAACCGCACTCTCTTGCACGATTTTGCTGCGGTTTGTGGCGGTTCGGCACTATTACGGACCCAAATAGCACATTTCCGTCAAGAGTTTGACGATATCAGTGACCGGTTTAATAATTACAGCCCGATTTAACACATTTCCCGCTGTAAACGCACTTCCTTGAACAATTATGCTCCGGTATGTGTTGTTCTGCACTATATCGGACCCAAATAGCACATTGCCGTCAGAGTTTGACGATATCAGTGACGGTTTAATATTACAGCCCGATTTAACACATTTCCCGCTGTAAACGCACTTCCCTTGAACAATTTTGCTCCGGTATGTGTTGTTCTGCACTATATCGGACCCAAATAGCACAATTCCGTCGAGAATTTGACGATATCAGCGACGGTTCAACAATTACAGCCCGATTTGACCATTTCTCGCTGAAAACGCTCTCCCTTGTACGATTTTGCACCGGTTTGTGTTGTTCTGCACATATCGGACCCAAATAGCACATTTCCGTTGAGACTTTGACGATATCAGTGACGGTTTAACAATTACAGCCCGATTTGACACATTTCTCGCTGAAAACGCACTGCCTTGCACGATTTTGCTCCGGTTTGTGTTGTTCTGTACTATATCGGACCCAAATAGCACATTTCCGTCTAGACTTTGACGATATCAGCGACGGTTCAACAATTACAGCCCGATTTGACCCATTTCTCGCTGAAAGCGCACTCCCTTGCTCGATTTTGCACCGGTTTGGGTCGTTCTGCACTATATCGGACCCATATAGCACATCTCCGTCGGGAGTTTGACGATCTCAGCGACGGTTCAACAATTACAGCCCGATTTGACCCACTTCTCGCTGTAAACGCACTTCCTTGCACGATTTTGCTGCGGTTTCTCTCGTTCTGCACTATATCGGCCCCAAATAGCACATTTCCGTCTCGAGTTTGACGATATCAGTGATGGTTGAACAATTACAGCCCGATTTAACCCATTTCTCGCTGAAAACGCACTCCCTTGCACGATTTTGCTTCGGTTTGTCTCGTTCTGCACTATATCGGACACAAAAAGCACATTTCCGTCGAGAGTTTGACGATATCAGTGTCCGGTTAAACAATTACAGCCTGATTTCACGCATTTCTCGCTGAAAACGCACTCCCTTGCACGATTTTGCTCCGGTTTGTGTCGTTCTGCAGTACATCGGACGAAATAGCTCATTTCCGTCGGACAGGTTTGACGATATCAGTGACGGTTGAACAATTACAGCCTGATTTGATCCATTTCTCGCTGAAAACGCACTCCCTCGCACGATTTTGTTCCGGTTTGTGCTGTTCTGCACTATATCGGACGGAAATAGCGCATATCCGTCGAGACTTTGACGATATCAGTGACGGTTTAACAATTACAGCCCGATTTGACCCATTTCTCGCTGAAAACGCACTCCCTGGCACGATTTTTGCTCCGGTTTGTGTTGTTCTGCATTATATCGGACCCAAATAGCACAATTCCGTCGAGAATTTGACGATATCAGCGACGGTTCAACAATTACAGCCCGATTTGCCCATTTCTCGCTGAAAGCGCACTCCCTTGCACGATTTTGCACCGGTTTGGGGACGTTCTGCACTATATCGTACCCAAATAGCATATTTCCGGCGAGAGTTTGACGATATCAGTGACGGTTTAACAATTACAGCCCGATTTGACCCATTTCTCGCTGAAAACGCACTCCCTTGCACCATTTTGCTCCGGTTTGTGTCGTTCTGCACTATATCGTACCGAAATAGCACATTTCCGTCAAGAAATGACGATATCAGTGACGGTTGAACAATTACAGCCCGATTTGACCCATTTCTCGCTGAAAACGCACTCCCTCGCACGATTTTGCTCCGGTTTGTGCTGTTCTGCACTATATCGGACGCAAGTAGCACATATCCGTCGAGAGGATGACGATATCAGTGACGGTTGAACAATTACAGCCCGATTTGACCCATTCCTCGCTGAAAACGCACTCCCTTGCACGATTTTGCTTCGGTTTGTGGCGATCTGCACTATATCGGACCCAAATAGCACATTTCCGTCGAGAGTTTGACGATATCAGTGACGGTTTAATAATTACAGCCCGACTTAACACATTTCTCGCTGTAAACGCACTTCCTTGAACGATTTTGCTCCGGTTTGTGTTGTTCTGCACTATATCGGACCCAAATAGGACATTTCCGTCGAGAGTTTGACGATATCAGTGTCGGTTTAACAATTACAGCCCGATTTGACACATTTCTCGCTGAAAACCCACTCCCTTGTACGATTCTGCTCCGGTTTGTGTTGTTCTGCACTATATCGGACCCAATAGCACATTTCCGTTGAGACTTTGACGATATCAGTGACGGTTTAACAATTACAGCCCGATTTGGCCCATTTCTCGCTGAAAACGCACTGCCTTGCACGATTTGCTCCGGTTTGTGTTGTTCTGTACTATATCGGACCCAAATAGCACATTTCCGTCGAGACTTTGACGATCTCAGCGACGGTTAAACAATTACAGGCCCGATTTGACCCATTTCTCGCTGAAAGCGCACTCCCTTGCACGATTTTGCACCGGTTTGGGTCGTTCTGCACTATATCGGACCCATATAGCACATTTCCGTCTCGAGTTTGACGATATCAGCGATGGTTTAATAATTACAGCCCGATTTAACACATTTCTCGCTGTAGACGCACTTCCTTGAACGATTTGCTCCGGTTTGTGTTGTTCTGCACTATATCGGACCAAATAGCACATTTCCGTCGAGACTTTGACGATATCAGTGACGGTTAAACAATTACAGCCCGATTTGACCCATTTCTCGCTGAAAACGCACTCCCTGGCACGATTTTGCTCCGGTTTGTGTTGTTCTGCATTATATCGGACCCAAATAGCACAATTCCGTCGAGAATTTGACGATATCAGCGACGGTTCAACAATTACAGCCCGATTTGACACATTTTCTCGCTGAAAACGCACTCCCTTGCACGATTTTGCTGCGGTTTGTGGCGTTCGGCACTATTACGGACCCAAATAGCACATTTCCGTCAAGAGTTTGACGATATCAGTGACGGTTTAATAATTACAGCCCGATTTAACACATTTCTCGATGAAAACGGCTCTCCCTTGCACGATTTTGCTCCGGTTTGTGTCCTTCTGCACTGTATCGTACCCAAATAGCACATTTTCCGTCGAGAGTTTGACGATATCAGTGACCGGTTTTAACAATTACAGCACGATTTGACACATTTCTCGCTGAAAACGCACTCCCTTGCACGATTTTGCTCCGGTTTGTGTTGTTCTGCACTACATCGTACCCAAATAGCACCTTTCCGTCGAGAGTTTGACGATATCAGTGACGGTTTAACAATTACAGCCCGATTTGACACATCTCGCTGAAAACGCACTTCCCTTGCACGATTTTGCTCCGGTTTGTGTTGTTCTGCACTACATCGTACCCAAATAGCACCTTTCCGTCGAGAGTTTGACGATATCAGGGACGGTTTAAGAATTACAGCCCGATTTCACGCATTTCTCGCTGAAAACGCACTCCCTTGTACGATTTTGCTCCGGTTTCTGTCGTTTTGCACTATTTCGGACCCAAATAGCACATTTCCGTCCAGAGTTTAACGATATCAGCGACGGTTCAACAATTACAGCCCGATTTGACACATTTCTCGCTGAAAATGCACTCCCTTGCACGATTTTTCCTCCGGTTTGGGTCGCTCTGCACTATATCGGACCCATATAGCACATCTCCGTCGGGAGTTTGACGATCTCAACGACGGTTCAACAATCACAGCCCGATTTGACCCATTCTCGCTGTAAACGCACTTCCTTGACGATTTTGCTCCGGTTTGTGTGGTTCTGCACTATATCGGACCCAAATAGCACATTTCCGTCTCGAGTCTGACGATATCAGTGATGGTTGAGCAATTACAGCCCGATTTGACCCATTTCTCGCTGTAAACGCACTTCCTTGAACGATTTGCTCCGGTTTGTGTTGTTCTGCACTGTATCGGGGCCCAGATAGCACATTTCCGTCGAGACATTGACGATATCATTGACGGTTTAACAATTACAGCCAGATTTAACACATTTCTCGCTGAAAACGCACTCCCTTGCACGATTTTTGCTCCGGTTTGTGCCGTTTTGCACTATTTCGGACAGAAATAGCTCATTTCCGTCGAGAGTTGACGATATCAGTGACGGTTTAACAATTATAGCCCGATTTGGCGCATTTCTCGCTGAAAACGCACTCCCTTGCACGATTTTGCTCCGGTTTGTGTTGTTCTGCACTGCAATCGGACCCAAATAGCTCATTTCCGTCGAGACTTTGACGATGTCAGCGACGGTTCAAAAATTACAGCCCGATTTGTCCCATTTTCTTCCTGTAAACGAACTTCCTTGAAAGATTTTGTTCCGGTTTGTGTTGTTCTGCACTATGTCGCACCAAATAGCACATTTCCGTCGAGAGTTTGACGATTTCAGCGACGGTTCAACAATTACAGCCCGATTTGACTCATTTCTCGCTAAAGACGCACTCCCTTGCGCGATTTTGCTCCGGTTTGTGTTGTTCTGCACTATATCGTACCCAAATAGCACATTTCTGCCGAGAGTTTCACGATATCAGTGACGGTTTAGCAATTACAGCACGATTTGACGCATTTCTCGCTGAGAACGCACTACCTTGTACGATTTTGGTCCGGTTTGTGTCGCTCTGCACTAAGTCGCACCCAAATAGCACATTCCGTCGAGAGTTTGACGATTTCAGCGACGGTTCAACAAGTACAGCCCGATTTGACTCGTTTCTCGCTAAAGACGCACTACCTTGTACGATTTTGGTCCGGTTTGTGTCGCTCTGCACTATGTCGCACCCAAATAGCACATTTCCGTCGAGAGTTTGTCGATTTCAGCGACGGTTCAACAATACAGCCGATTTGACACATTTCTCGCTAAAGACGCACTCCCTTGCACGATTTTGCTTCGGTTTGTGTCGTTCTGCACTATATCGGACCCAAATAGCACATTTCCGTCGAGAGTTTGACGATATCAGCGACGGTTCAACAATTACAGCCCGATTTGGCACATTTCTCGCTGAAAACGCACTCCCTTGCACGATTTTACTCGGTTTGTGTCGTTTTGCACTATATCGGACCCATGTAGCCCATCTCCGTCGGGAGTTTGACGATCTCAGCGACGGTTCAACAATTACAGCCCGATTTGACACATTTCTCGCTGTAAACGCACTTCCTTGCACGATTTTGCTTCGGTTTGTCTCGTTCTGCACTATATCGGACCCAAAAAGCACATTTCCGTCTCGAGTTTGACGATATCAGTGATGGTTTGAACAATTACAGCCCGATTTAAACCCTTTCTCGCTGAAAAAACGCACCTCCCTTGCACGATTTTACTTCGGTTTGTCTCGTTCTGCACTATATCGGACCGAAATAGCTCATTCCTTCGAGAGTTTGACGATATCAGTGACGGTTTAAATATTACAGCCCGATTTGACCCATTCCTCGCTGAAAACGCACTCCCTTATACGATTTTGCTCCGGTTTGTGTTGTTCTGCACTATATCGGACCCAAATAGCACATTTCCGTCGAGACTTTGACGGTATCAGCGACGGTTCGACATTTACAGCCCGATTGACCCATTTCTCGCTGTAAACGCACTTCGTGCACGATTTTGCTTCGGTTTGTCTCGTTCTGCACTATTTCGGACCCAAATAGCACATTTCCGTCGAGAGTTTGACGATATCAGTGACGGTTTAATCATTACAGCCCGATTTAACACATTTCTCGCTGTAAACGCACTTCCTTGAACGATTTTGCTCCGGTTTTTGTTGTTCTGCACTATATCGGACCCAAATAGCACATTCCGTCGAGACTTTGACGATATCAGAGACGGTTTAACAATTACAGCCCGATTTGACCCATTTCTCGCTGAAAACGCACTCCCTGGCACGATTTTGCTCCGGTTTGTGTTTGTTCTGCATTATATCGGACCCCAAATAGCACAATTCCGTCGAGAATTTGACGATATCAGCGACGGTTCAACAATTACAGCCCGATTTGACACATTTCTCGCTGAAAACGCACTCCCTTGCACGATTTTGCTGCGGTTTGTGGCGTTCGGCACTATTACGGACCCAAATAGCACATTTCCGTCAAGAGTTTGACGATATCAGTGACGGTTTAATAATTACAGCCCGATTTAACACATTTCCCGCTGTAAACGCACTTCCTTGAACAATTATGCTCCGGTATGTGTTGTCTGCACTATATCGGACCCAAATAGCACATTGCCGTCAAGAGTTTGACGATATCAGTGACGGTTTAATAATTACAGCCCGATTTAACACATTTCCCGCTGTAAACGCACTTCCTTGAACAATTTTTGCTCCGGTATGTGTTGTTCTGCACTATATCGGACCCAAATAGCACAATTCCGTCGAGAATTTGACGATATCAGCGACGGTTCAACAATTACAGCCCGATTTGACCCATTCTCTCGCTGAAAACGCTCTCCCTTGTACGATTTTGCTCCGGTTTGTGTTGTTCTGCACTATATCGGACCCTAAATAGCACATTTCCGTTGAGACTTTGACGATATCAGTGACGGTTTAACAATTACAGCCCGATTTGACACATTTCTCGCTGAAAACGCACTGCCTTGCACGATTTTGCTCCGGTTTGTGTTGTTCTGTACTATATCGGACCCAAATAGCACATTTCCGTCTAGACTTTGACGATATCAGCGACGGTTCAACAATTACAGCCCGATTTGACCCATTTCTCGCTGAAAGCGGCACTCCCTTGCTCGATTTTGCACCGGTTTGGGTCGTTCTGCACTATATCGGACCCATATAGCACATCTCCGTCGGGAGTTTGACGATCTCAGCGACTGGTTCAACAATTACAGCCCGATTTGACCCACTTCTCGCTGTAAACGCACTTCCTTGCACGATTTTGCTTCGGTTTCTCTCGTTCTGCACTATATCGGCCCAAATAGCACATTTCCGTCTCGAGTTTGACGATATCAGTGATGGTTGAACAATTACAGCCCGATTTAACCCATTTCTCGCTGAAAACGCACTCCCTTGCACGATTTTGCTTCGGTTTGTCTCGTTCTGCACTATATCGGACACAAAAAGCACATTTCCGTCGAGAGTTTGACGATATCAGTGTCGGTTTAACAATTACAGCCTGATTTCACGCATTTTCTCGCTGAAAACGCACTCCCTTGCACGATTTTGCTCCGGTTGTGTCGTTCTGCAGTACATCGGACCGAAATAGCTCATTTCCGTCGACAGTTTGACGATATCAGTGACGGTTGAACAATTACAGCCTGATTTGATCCATTTCTCGCTGAAATCGCACTCCCTCGCACGATTTTGTTCCGGTTTGTGCTGTTCTGCACTATATCGGACGGAAATAGCGCATATCCGTCGAGACTTTGACGATATCAGTGACGGTTTAACAATTACAGCCCGTTTGACCCATTTCTCGCTGAAAACGCACTCGCTGGCACGATTTTGCTCCCGTTTGTGTTGTTCTGCATTATATCGGACCCAAATAGCACAATTCCGTCGAGAATTTGACGATATCAGCGACGGTTCAACAATTACAGCCCGATTTGCCCCATTCTCTCGCTGAAAGCGCACTCCCTTGCACGATTTTGCACCGGTTTGGGGACGTTCTGCACTATATCGTACCCAAATAGCATATTTCCGGCGAGAGTTTGACGATATCAGTGACGGTTTAACAATCACAGCCACGATTTGAACCATTCGCGCTGAAAACGCACTCCCTTGCACGATTTTGCTCCTGTTTTGTGTCGTTCTGCAATATATCGGACCTATATAGCACATTTCCGTCAAGAGTTTCACGATATCAGTGACGGTTTAACAATTACAGCCCGATTTGAACCATTTCTCGCTGAAAACGCACTCCCTTGCCACCATTTTGCTCCGGTTTGTGTCGTTCTGCACTATATCGTACCGAAATAGCACATTTCGTCAAGAAATGACGATATCAGTGACGGTTGAACAATTACAGCCCGATTTGACCCATTTCTCGCTGAAAACGCACTCCCTCGCACGATTTTGCTCCGGTTTGTGCTGTTCTGCACTATATCGGACGCAAGTAGCACATATCCGTCGAGAGGATGACGATATCAGTGACGGTTGAACAATTACAGCCCGATTTGACCCATTTCTCGCTGAAAACGCACTCCCTTGCACGATTTTGCTTCGGTTTGTGGCGATCTGCACTATATCGGACCCAAATAGCACATTTCCGTCGAGAGTTTGACGATATCAGTGACGTTTAATAATTACAGCCCGACTTAACTCATTTCTCGCTGTAAACGCACTTCCTTGAACGATTTTGCTCCGGTTTGTGTTGTTCTGCACTATATCGGACCCAAATAGGACATTTCCGTCGAGAGTTTGACGATATCAGTGTCGGTTTAACAATTACAGCCCGATTTGACCCATTTCTCGCTGAAAACCCACTCCCTTGTACGATTCTGCTCCGGTTTGTGTTTGTTCTGCACTATATCGGACCCAAATAGCACATTTCCGTTGAGACTTGACGATATCAGTGACGGTTTAACAATTACAGCCCGATTTGGCCCATTTCTCGCTGAAAACGCACTGCCTTGCACGATTTTGCTCCGGTTTGTGTTGTTCTGTACTATATCGGACCCAAATAGCACATTTCCGTCGAGACTTTGACGATCTCAGCGACGGTTCAACAATTACAGCCCGATTTGACCCATTTCTCGCTGAAAGCGCACTCCCTTGCACGATTTTGCACCGGTTTGGGTCGTTCTGCACTGTATCGGACCCATATAGCACATTTCCGTCTCGAGTTTGACGATATCAGCGATGGTTTAATAATTACAGCCCGATTTAACACATTTCTCGCTGTAGACGCACTTCCTTGAACGATTTTGCTCCGGATTGTGTTGTTCTGCACTATATCGGACCCAAATAGCACATTTCCGTCGAGACTTTGACGATATCAGTGACGGTTAAACAATTACAGCCCGATTTGACCCATTTCTCGCTGAAAACGCACTCCCTGGCCACGATTTTGCTCCGGTTTGTGTTGTTCTGCATTATATCGGACCCAAATAGCACAAATTCCGTCGAGAATTTGACGATATCAGCGACGGTTCAACAATTACAGCCCGATTTCACACATTTCTCGCTGAAAACGCACTCCCTTGCACGATTTTAGCTGCGGTTTGTGGCGTTCGGCACTATTACGGACCCAAATAGCACATTTCCGTCAAGAGTTGACGATATCAGTGACGGGTTTAATAATTACAGCCCGATTTAACACATTTCTCGCTGTAAACGCACTTCCTTGAACGATTTTGCTCCGGTATGTGTTGTTCTGCACTATATCGGACCCAAATAGCACATTTCCGTCGAGACTTTGACGATATCAGCGACGGTTCAACAATTACAGCCCGATTTGCCCCATTTCTCGCTGAAAGCGCACTCCCTTGCACGATTTTGCACCGGTTTGGGACGTTCTGCACTATATCGTACCCAAATAGCATATTTCCGGCGAGAGTTTGACGATATCAGTGACGGTTTAACAATCACAGCCCGATTTGAACCATTTCGCGCTGAAAAACGCACTCCCTTGCACGATTTTGCTCCTGTTTGTGTCGTTCTGCAATAAATCGGACCTATATAGCACATTTCCGTCAAGAGTTTCACGATATCAGTGACGGTTTAACAATTACAGCCCGATTTGTCCCATTCCTCGCTGAAACGCACTCCCCTTGTACGATTTTGCTCCGGTTGTGTTGGTCTGCACTATATCGGACCCAAATAGCACATTTCCGTTGAGACTTTGACGATATCAGTGACGGTTTAACAATTACAGCCCGATTTAACCCATTTCTCGCTGAAAAACGCACTGCCTTGCACGATTTTGCTCCGGTTTGGGTCGTTCTGACCTATATCGGACCCAAATAGCACATTTCCGTCGACAGTTTGACGATATCAGTGACGGTTGAACAATTACAGCCTGATTTGACCCATTTCTCGCTGAAAACGCACTCCCTCGCACGATTTTGCTCGGTTTGTGCTGTTCTGCACTATATCGGACGCAAATAGCACATATCCGTCGAGAGGTTGACGATATCAGTGACGGTTGAACAATTACAGCCCGATTTGACCCATTTCCGCTGAAAACGCACTCCCTTGCACGATTTTGCTCCGCTTGTGTTTTTCTGCACTATATCGGACCCAAACAGGACATTTCCGTCGACAGTTTGACGATATCAGTGACGGTTTGAGAATTACAGCCCCATTTCACGCAATTCTCGCTAAAAACTCACTCCCTCGTACGATTTTGCTCCGGTTTGTGTCGTTCTGCACGTACTTCGGACCCAAATAGCACATTTCCGTCGACGGTTTAACGATATCAGCCACGGTTCAACAATTACAGCCCGATTTGACCCATTTCTCGCTGAAACGCACTCCCTTGCACGATTTTGCTTCGGTTTGTCTCGTTCTGCACTATATCGCACCCAAATAGCACATTTCCGTCGAGAAGATGAGGATATCAGTGACGGTTTAAAAATTACAGCCCGATTTGTCCCATTTCTCCCTGTGAACGCACTTCCTTGAACGATTTTGCTCCGGTTTGTGTGGTTCTCCACTATATCGGACCCAAATAGCACACTTCCGACCCGAGTTTGACGATATCAGTGATGGTTGAACAATTACAGCCCCGATTTGACGCATTGCTCGCTGAAAACGCACTCCCTTGTATGATTTTGCTCCGGTTTGGGTCGTTCTGCACTATATCGGACCCATATAGCACATCTCCGTCGGGAGTTTGACGATCTCAGCGACGGTTCAACAATTACAGCCCGATTTGACCCATTTCTCGCTGTAAACGCACTTCCTTGCACGATTTTGCTTCGGTTTGTCTCGTTCTGCACTATATCGGCCACAAATTAGCACATTTCCGTCTCGAGTTTGACGATATCAGTGATGGTTGAACAATTACAGCCCGATTTAACCCATTTCTCGCTGAAAACGCACTCCCTTGCACGATTTTGCTCCGGTTTGTGTTGTTCTGCACTATATCGGACCCAAGTAGCACATTTCCGTCGGGACGATTACGATATCAGCGACGGTTCAACAATCACAGCCCGATTTGAACCATTTCTCACCTGTAAACGCACTTCCTTGCACGATTTAGCTTCGGTTGTCTCGTTCTGCTCTATATCGGACCCAAATAGGACATTTCCGTCGAGAGTTTGACGATATCAGCCACGGTTCAACAATTACCAGCCCGATTTGCCCCATTTCTCGCTGAAAACGCACTTCCTTGCACGAAAATGCTCCGGTTTGTATCGTTCCGCACTGTATCGTACCCAAATAGCACACTTCCGTCGAGAAATGACGATATCAGTGACGGTTAAACAACTACAGCCCGATTTGACCCATTTCTCGCTGAAAACGCACTCCCTTGTACGATTTTCTTCCAGTTTGTGTCGTTTTGCACTTTTTTGGACCCAAGTAGCACATTCCCGTCGAGAGTTTGACGATATCAGCGACGGTTCATCAATTACAGCCCGATTTGACCCATTTCTCGCTGAAAACGCACTTCCTTTCACGATTTTGCTCCGGTTTGTGTCGTGCTGCACTATATCGTATCCACACAGCACATTTCCGTCGAGAGTTTGACGATATCAGCGACGGTTCAACAATTACAGCCTGATTTGGGCCATTTCTCGCTGAAAACGCACTCCCTTGCACGATTTTGTTCCGGTTGGTATCGGTCTGCACTATATCGGACACAAATAGGACATTCCCGTCGAGAGTTTGACGATATCAGTGTCGGATTAACAATTACAGCCCGATTTGAACCATTTCTCACCGTAAACGCACTTCCGTGCACGATTTAGCTTCGGTTTGTCTCGTTCTGCACTATATCGGACCCAAATAGGACATATCCGTCGAGAGTTTGACGATATCAGTGACGGTTGAACAATTACCGCCCGATTTGACTCATTTCTCTCTGAAAACGCTCTCCCTTGCACGATTTTGCTCCGGTTTATCTCGTTCTGCACCATATCGGACTCAAATAGCACATTTCCGTCGAGAAATGACGATATCAGTGACGGTTTAACAATTACAGCAAGATTTGACCCATTTCTCGCTGTAAACGCACTTCCTTGCACGATTTTGCATCGGTTTGTCTCGTTCCGCACTATATCGGACCCAAATAGGACATTTCCGACGAGAGTTTGACGATATCAGCCACGGTTCAACAATGACAGCCCGATTTGACGCATTTCTCGCTCTAAACGCATTTCCTTGAACGATTTTGCTCCGGTTTGTGTTGTTCTGCACTATATCGTACCCAAATAGCACACTTCCGTCGAGAAATGACGATATCAGTGACGGTTTAACAATTACAGCAAGATTTGACCCATTTCTCGCTGAAAACGCACTTCCTTGCACGATTATGCTCCGGTTTGTGTCGTTCTGCACTATGTCGTACCCAAATAGCACACTTCCGTCGAGGAATGACGATATCGGTGACGGTTAAACAACTACAGCCCGATTTGACCCATTTCTCGTTGAAAACGCACTCCCTTGTTCGATTTTTCTTACAGTTTGTGTCGTTTTGCACTATTTCGGACCCAAGTAGCACATTCCCGTCGAGAGTTTGACGATATCAGCGACGGTTCATCAATTACAGCCCGATTTGACGCATTCCTCGCTGAAAACGCACTTCCTTGCACGATTATGCTCCGATTTGTGTCGTTCTGCACTACATCGTACCCAAATAGCACATTTCCGTCGAAAGTTTGACGATATCAGTGACGGTTGAAGAATTACAGCCCGATTTGACACATTTCTCGCTGAAAACGCACTCCCTTGTACGATTTTGCTCCGGTTTGTGTCGTTCTGCACTATATCGGACCCAAATAGCACATTTCCGTCGAGAGATTGACGATATCAGCGACGGTTCAACAATTACAGCCCGATCTGAACCATTTCTCACTGTAAACGCACTTCCTTGCACGATTTTGCTTCGGTTTGTCTCGTTCTGCACTATTTCGGACCCAAATAGCACATTTCCGTCGAGAGTTTGACGATATCAGTTTCGGTTTGACAATTACAGCCCGATTTGAGCCATTTCTCGCTGTAAACGCACTTCCTTGCACGATTTTGCTTCGGTTTGTCTCGTTCTGCACTATATCGGGCCCAAATAGGTCATTTCCGACGAGAAATGACGATATCAGTGACGGTTAAACAATTACAGCAAGATTTGAACCATTTCTCGCTGAAAACGCACTTCCTTGCACGATTATGCTCCGGTTTGTCTCGTTCTGCACTATATCGCACCCAAATAGCACATTTCCGTCGAGAAGATGAGGATATCAGTGACGGTTTAAAAATTACAGCCCGATTTGTCCCATTTCTCCCTGTGAACGCACTTCCTTGAACGATTTTGCTCCGGTTTGTGTGGTTCTCCAGTATATCGGACCCAAATAGCACACTTCCGACCCGAGTTTGACGATATCAGTGATGGTTGAACAATTACAGCCCGATTTGACGCATTGCTCGCTGAAAACGCACTCCCTTGTACGATTTTGCTCCGGTTTGTGTCGTTCTGCACTATATCGTACCCAAATAGCACATTTCCGTCGACAGTTTGACGATATCAGTGACGGTTTGAGAATTACAGCCCGATTTCACGCAATTCTCGCTAAAAACTCACTCCCTCGTACGATTTTTCTCCGGTTTGTGTCGTTCTGCACTACTTCGGACCCAAATAGCACATTTCCGTCGACGGTTTAACGATATCAGCCACGGTTCAACAATTACAGCCCGATTTGACCCATTTCTCGCTGAAAACGCACTCCATTGCACGATTTTGCTTCGGTTTGTCTCGTTCCTGCACTATATCGCACCCAAATAGCACATTTCCGTCGAGAAGATGAGGATATCAGTGACGGTTTAAAAATTACAGCCCGATTTGTCCCATTTCTCCCTGTGAACGCACTTCCTTGAACGATTTTGCTCCGGTTTGTGTGGTTCTCCACTATATCGGACCCAAATAGCACACTTCCGACCCGAGTTTGACGATATCAGTGATGGTTGAACAATTACAGCCCGATTTGACGCATTGCTCGCTGAAAACGCACTCCCTTGTATGATTTTGCTCCGGTTTGTGTCGTTTTGCACTATATCGGACCCAAATAGGACATTTCCGTCCAGAGTTTGACGATATCAGCCACGGTTCAACAATTACAGCCGGATTTGACACATTCCTCGCTGAAAACGCACAGCCTTGCACGATTTTGCTCCGGTTGTGTCGTTCTGACCTATATCGGACCCAAATAGCACATTTCCGTCGAGAGTTTGACGATATCAGCCACGGTTCAACAATTCCAGCCCGATTTGACCCATTTCTCGCTGAAAACGCGCTCCCTTGCACGATTTCGCTTCGGTTTGTGTAGTTCGGCACTATATCGGACCCCAATAGCACATTTCCGTCGAGAGTTTGACGATATCAGCCACGGTTCAACAATTACAGCCCGATTTGCCCCATTTCTCGCTGTAAACGCACTTCCTTGCACGATTTTGCTTCGGTTTGTCTCGTTCTGCACTATATCGGACCCAAATAGCTCATTACCTTCGAGAGTTTGACGATATCAGTGACGGTTTAACAATTACAGCCCGATTTAGCACATTTCTCGCTGAAAACGCACTACCTTGCACGATTTTGCTCCGGTTTGTGTCGTTCTGCACTATATCGGACCCAAATAGGACATTTCCGTCGAGAGTTAGACGATATCAGTGTCGGTCTAACAATTACAGCCCGATTTGACGCATTTCTCGCAGTAAACGCACTTGCTTGCACGATTTTGCTTCGGTTTGTCTCGTTCTGCACTATATCGGACCCAAATAGCACATGTCCGTCGAGAGTTTGACGATATCAGTGACGGTTGATCAATTACAGCCAGATTTGACCCATTTCTCGCTGAAAACGCACTCCCTTGCACGATTTTGCTCCGGTTTGTGTCGTTCTGCACTATATCGGACCCAAGTAGCACATTTCCGTCGAGAGTTTGACGATATCAGCGACGATTCAACAATTACAGCCCGATTTGACTCATTTCTCTCTGAAAACGCTCTCCCTTGCACGATTTTGCTCCGGTTTATCTCGTTCTGCACCATATCGGACCCAAATAGCACATTTCCGTCGAGAAATGACGATATCAGTGACGGTTTAACAATTACAGCAAGATGTGACCCATTTCTCGCTGTAAACGCACTTCCTTGCACGATTTTGCATCGGTTTGTCTCGTTCCGCACTATATCGGACCCAAATAGGACATTTCCGACGAGAGTTTGACGATATCAGCCACGGTTCAACAACTACAACCCGATTTGAACCATTCCTCGCTGAAAACGCACTCCCTTGCACGATTTTGCTTCGGTTTGTGTCGTTCTGCACTATATCGTTTCGAAATAGCACATTTCCGCCGAGAGGTTGACGATATCAGCGACGGTTCAACAATTACAGCCCGATTTGACCGATTTCTCGCTGAAAACGCACTCCCTCGTACGATTTTACCTCCAGTTTGTGTCGTTTTGCACTATTTCGGACCCAACTAGCACATTCCCGTCGAGAGTTTGACGATACCCGCGACGGTTCAACAATGACAGCCCGATTTGACACATTTCTCGCCGAAAACGCACTTCCTTGCACGATTATGCTCCGGTTTGTGTAGTTCGGCACTATATCGGACCCCAATAGCACATTTCCGTCGAGAGTTTGACGATATCGGTGACGGTTTAACAATTGCAGCCCAATTTGACCCATTTCTGGCTGAAAATGCACTCCCTTGCACGATTTTACTCCGGTTTTTGTTGTTCTGCACTATATCGGACCCAAATAGCACATTTCCGTAGAGACTTTGACGGTATCAGTGACGGTTTAAAAATTAGAGCCCGATTTGTCCCATTTCTCCCTGTGGACGCACTTCTTCAACGATTTTGCTCCGGTTTGTGTGGTTCTCCACTATATCGGACCCAAATAGCACATTTCCGACCCGAGTTTGACGATATCAGTGATGGTTGAACAATTACAGCCCGATTTGACCTATTTCTCGCTGTAGACGCACTTCCTTGAACGATTTTGCTCCGGGTTGTGTTGTTCTGCACTATATCGTACCCAAATAGCACATTTCCGTCGACAGTGTGACGATATCAGTGACGCTTTATGAATTACAGCCCGATTTGAAGCATTTCTCGCTGAAAACGCACTCCCTTGCACGATTTTGCACCGGTTTGTGTCGTTCTGCACTATATCGGTCCCAAATAGGACATTTCCCTCGAGAGTTTGACGATATCAGCCACGGTTCAACAATTACAGCCCGATTTAACACATCTCTCGCTGAAAACGCACTACCTTGCACGATGTTGCTCCGGATTGTGAAGTTCTGCACTATATCGTACCCAAATAGCACATTTCCGTCGACAGTTTGACGATATCAGTGACGGTTTGAGAATTACAGCCCGATTTTACGCAATTCTCGCTATAAACTCACTCCCTTGTACGATTTTGCTCCGGTTTGTGTCGTTTTGCACTACTTCGGACCCAAATTGCACATTTCCGTCGAGAGTTTGACGATACCAGCGACGGTTCAACGATTACAGCCCGATTTGACACATTTCTCGCTGAAAACGCACAGCCTTGTACGATTCTGCTCCGGTTTGTGTCGTTCTGCACTATATCGTACCCAAATAGCACATTTCCGACGAGAGTTCGACGATATCAGCGACGGTTCAACAATTACAGCACGATTTGACCCACTTCTCGCTGAAAACGCACTCCCTTGTTCGATTTTGCTCCGGTTTTCGTCGTTCTGCACTATATCTGACCCAAATAGCACATTTCCGTCGAGACGATGACGATATCAGTGACGGTTTAACAATTACAGCCCGATTTAACACACTTCTCGCTGAAAATGCACTCCCTTGCACGATTTTGCTCCGGTTTGTGTTGTTCTGCACTATATCGGACACAAATAGCACATTTCCGTCGTGACTTTGACGATAACAGCGACGGTTCAACAATTACAGCCCGATTTGACCCATTTCTCGCTGAAAACGCACAGCCTTGCACGATTTTGCTCCGGTTTGTGTCGTTCTGCACTATATCGGACCCAAATAGCTCATTACCTTCGAGAGTTTGACGATATCAGTGACGGTTTAACAATTACAGCCCGATTTAGCACATTTCTCGCTGAAAACGCACTACCTTGCACGATTTTGCTCCGGTTTGTGTCGTTCTGCACTATATCGGACACAAATAGGACATTTCCGTCGAGAGTTTGACAATATCAGTGACCGTTTAACAATTACAGCCCGATTTGGCCCATTCCTCGCTGAAAACGCACTCCCTTGCCCAATTTTGCTTCGGTTTGTGTCGTTCTGCACTATATCGTACCCAAATAGCACATTTCCGTCGACAGTTTGACGATATCAGTGACGGTTTAAGAATTACAGCCCGATTTCACGCATATCTCGCTGAAAATGCACTCCCTTGTACGATTTTGCTCCGGTTTGTATCGTTTTGCACTACTTCGGACCCAAATTGCACATTTCCGTCGAGAGTTTGACGATATCAACCACGATTCAACAATTACAGCCCGATTTGACCCATTTCTCGCTGAAAACGCACTCCCTTGCACGATTTTGCGTCGGTTAGTGTCGTTCTGCACTATATCGGACCCAAATAGGACATTTCCGTCGAGAGTTTGACGATATCAGTGACGGTTTCAGAATTACAGCCCGATATCACGCGTATCTCGCTGAAAACGCACTCTCTTGTACGATTCTGCTCCGGTTTGTGTCGTTTTGCCCTACTTCGGACGCAAATTGCACATTTCCGTCGAGAGTTTGAGGATATCAGTGTCGGTTTGACAATTACAGCCTTTTTTGAGCCATTTCTCGCGGAAAACGCACTCCCTTGCTCGATTTTGTTCCGGTTTGTATCGGTCTGCACTATATCGGACCCAAATAGGACATTTCCGTCGAGAGTTAGACGATATCAGTGTCGGTCTAACAATTACAGCTCGATTTGCCCCATTTCTCGCTGTAAACGCACTTCCTTGCACGATTTTGCTTCGGTTTGTCTCGTTCTGCACTATATCGGACCCAAATAGCTCATTTCCTTCGAGAGTTTGACGATATCAGTGACGGTTCAGCAATTACAGCCCGATTTAACACATTTCTCGCTGAAAACGCACTACCTTGCACGATGTTGCTCCGGATTGTGAAGTTCTGCACTATATCGTACCCAAATAGCACATTTCCGTCGAGGGTTTGACGATATCGGTGACGGTTCAACAATTGCAGCCGGATTTGACACATTTCTCGCTGTAAACGCACTTCCTTGCACGATTTAGCTTCGCTTTGTCTCGTCCTGCACTATGTCGGATCCAAATAGGACATTTCCGTCGAGAGTTTGACGATATAAGCCACGGTTCAACAATTGCAGCCCGATTTGGCACATTTCTCGCTAAAAACGCACTCCCTTGTACGATTTTGCTCCGGTTTGTGTCGTTTTGCACTATTTCGGACCCAAATAGCTCATTTCCTTCGAGAGTTTGACGATATCAGTGACGGTTTAACAATTACAGCCCGATTTGACCCATTTCTCGCTGAAAACGCACTCCCCTGTACGATTTTGCTCCGGTTTGTGTCGTTGTGCACTATATCGGACCCAAATAGCACATTTCCGTCGAGAGTTTGACGATATCGGTGACGGTTTAACAATTACAGCCCGATTTGACCCATTTCTCGCTGAAAACGCACTCCATTGCACGATATTGCTCCGGTTTGTGTCGTTCTGCACTATATAGCACCCAAATAGCACATCTCCGTCGAGACTTTGACGATATCAGCGACGGATCCACAATTACAGCCGGATTTGACACATTTCTCGCTGTAAACGCACTTCCTTGCACGATTCAGCTTCGGTTTGTCTCGTTCCGCTCTATATCGGATCCAAATAGGACATTTCCGTCGAGAGTTTGACGATATCAGTGCCGGTTTAACAATTACAGCCCGATTTGACGCATTTCTCGCAGTAAACGCACTTCCTTGCACGATTTTGCTTCGGTTTGTCGCGTTCTGTTCTATATCGGACCCAAATAGGACATTTCCGTCGAGAGTTTGACGATATCAGTGTCGGTTTAACAATTACAGCCTGAATTGACCGATTTCTCGCTGAAAACGCACTCCCTTCCACGATTTTGTTCCGGTTTGTATCGGTCTGCACTGTATCGTACCCAAATAGCACATTTCCGTCGACAGTTTGACGATATCAGCCACGGTTCAACAATTACAGCCCGATTTGACCCATTCCTCGCTGAAAATGCACTCCCTGGAACGATTTTGCTCCAGTTTGTGTCGTTTTGCACTATATCGGACCTATATAGCACATTTCCGTCGAGAGTTTCACGATATCAGTGACGGTTTAACAATTACAGCCCGATTTGGCACATTCCTCGCTGAAAACGCACTCCCTTGCCCGATTTTGCTTCGGTTTGTCTCGTTCTGCACTATATCGGACCCAAATAGCACATTTCCGTCTCGAGTTTGACGATATCAGTGACGGTTTACCAATTACAGCCCGATTTGACGCATTTCGCGCTGAAAACGCACTCCTTGTACGATTTTGGTCCGGTTTGTGTTGTTCTGCACTATATCGGACCCAAGTAGCACATTTCCGTCGAGACATTGACGATGTCAGTGACGGTTTAACAATTACAGCCCGATTTGACCCATTTCTCGCTGAAAGCGCACTCCCTTGCACGATTTTGCTCCGGTTTGTGTCGTTTTGCACTATTTTGGACCCAAATAGCACATTTCCGTCGAGAGTATGACGATATCAGTGACGGTTTACCAATTACAGCCCGATTGGACCCATTTCTCGCTGAAAACGCACTCCCTTGCACAATTTTGCTCCGGTTTGTGTCGTTCTGCACTATATGGGAGACAAATAGCACATTTCCGTCGAGAGTTTGACGATATCAGCAACGGTTCGACAATTACAGCCCGATTTGACCCATTTCTCACTGAAAATGCACACCCTTGCACGATTTTGCTCCGGTTTGTGTTGTTCTGCACTATATCGGACCCAAATAGCACATTTCCGTCGAGACATTGACGATATCAGTGACGGTTTAACAATTACAGCCCGATTTGACCCATTTCTCTCTGAAAACGGACTCCCTTGCACGATATTGCTCCGGTTAGTGTTGTCCTGTACTATATCGGACCCAGATAGCACATTTCCGTCGAGACTTTGACGATATCACCGACGGGTCAACAAATACAGCCCGATTTGACCCATTTCTCGCTGAAAACGCACTCCCTTGTACGATTTTGCTCCGGTTTTTGTCGTTCTGACCTATATCGGGCCCAAATAGCCCATTTCCGTCGAGAGTTTGACGATATCAGTGACGGTTTAACAATTACAGCCGGATTTAACACATTTCTCGCTGAAAACGCACTCCCTTGCACGATTTTGCTCCGGATTGTGAAGTTCTGCACTATATCGTACCCAAATAGCACATTTGCGTCGAGAGTTTGACGATATCAGCGACGGTTCAACAGTTACAGCCCTATTTGTCCCATTCCTCGCTGTAAACGCACTTCCTTGCTCGATTTTTCTTCGGTTTGTCTCGTTCTGCACTATATCCGACCCAAATAGCACATTTCCGTCTCGAGTTTGACGATATCAGTGATGGTTGAACAATTACAGCCCGATTTAACCCATTTCTGGCTGAAAACGCACTCCCTTGCACGATTTTGCTCCGGTTTGTGTTGCTCTGCACTATATCGGACCCAAGTAGCACATTTCCGTCGAGAGTTTGACGATATCAGCGACGGTTCAACAATTACAGCCCGATTTGACCCATTTCTCTCTGAAAGCGCACTCCCTTGCACGAATTTGCTCCGGTTTGTGTCGTTCTGCACTATATCGTACCCAAATAGCACATTTCCTTCGAGAGTTTGACGATATCAGCAACTGTTCAACAATTACAGCCCGATTCGACCCATTTCTCGCTGAAAATGCACTCCCTTGTACGATTTTGGTCCGGTTTGTGTCGTTGTGCACTATTTCGGACCCAAATAGCACATTTCCGTAGAGAGTTTGACGATATCACCGACGGTTCATCAATTACAGCCGGATTTGACCAATTTCACGCTGAAAAGGCACTCCCTTGCACGATTTTGCTCCGGTTTGTGTCGTTCTGCACTATATCGTACCCAAGTAGCACATCTCCGTCGGGAGTTTGACGATTCTCAGCGACGGTTCAACAATCACAGCCCGATTTGACCCATTTCGCGCTGAAAACGCACTCCCTTGCACAATTTTGCTCCGGTTTGTGTCGCTCTGCACTATATCGTACCCAAATAGAACATTTCCGTCGAGAGTTTGACGATATCAGTGACGGTTTAACAATCACAGCCCGATTTGACCCATTTCGCGCTGAAAACGCACTCCCTTGCACAATTTTGCTCCGGTATGTGTCGTTCTGCAATATATCGGACCTATATAGCACAGTTCCGTCGAGACTTTGACGATTTCAGTGACGGTTTAACAATCACAGCCCGATTTGACCCACTTCTCGCTGAAAGCGCACTCCCTTCTGCGATTTTGGTCCGGGTTGTGTCGTTCTGCACTATATGGGAGAGAAATAGCACATTTGCGTCGAGAGTTTGACGATATCAGCGACGGTTCATCAATTACAGCCGAATTTGATCCATTTCTCGCTGAAAAGGCACTCCCTTGCACGATTTTGCTCCGGTTTGTGTCGTTCTGCACTATATCGTACCCAAATAGCACATTTCCGTCGAGAGTTTCACGATATCAGTGACGGTTTAACAATTACAGCCCGATTTGATCCATTTCTCGCCGAAAACGCACTCCCTTGCACGATTTTGCTCCGGTTTGTGTCGTTCTGCACTATATCGTACCCAAATAGCCCATTTCCGTCGAGACTTTGACGATATCAGCGACGGTTCAACAATTACAGCCCGATTTGACCCATTTCTCACTGAAAACGCACACCGTTGCACGATTTTGCACCGGTTTGTATCGTTCTGCAATATATCGGACCTCTATAGCACATTTCGGTCGACAGTTTCACGATATCAGTGACGGTTTACCAATTACAGCCCGATTGGACCCATTTCTCGCTGAAAACGCACTCCCTTGCACAATTTTGCTCCGGTTTGTGTCGATCTGCACTATATGGGAGACAAATAGCATATTTCCGTCGAGAGTTTGACGATATCAGCGACGGTTCGACAATTACAGCCCGATTTGACCCATTTCTCGCTGAAAACGCACTCCCTTGCACGATTTGGCTCCGGTTTGTGTTGTTCTGCACTATATTGTAGCCGAATAGCACATTTCCGTCGAGACGTTGACGATATCAGCGACGGTTCAACAATTACAGCCCGATTTGACACATTTCTCGCTGAAAACGCACTCCCTTGCACGATTTTGCTCCTGTTTCTGTCGTTTTGCACTATTTCGGACCCAAGTAGCCCATTTCCGTCGAGAGTTTG
>NW_027478289.1:22500-25000 GCF_051020975.1 Osmia lignaria lignaria | reverse complement strand
ATATCGTCGAACATATCCTTTCATTTTATAACGTTCTATACATGAAAATTAATAAATTAACATGCAGGACATAATAAATTCACATTCTCATGTAAATCATGGGTTTAATTAATATTTTAAAAAATTTTAAAACCGCCCAGAACCGATGAGATGAAAATATTAAAACGATATTTTTGCATTTTCTTACGGTAAAACATTAACAAATAAGCGACTATAGCAATATAAAACTCCATTTGTAATTTAATTAATCAAAATTAATATTTTTTTTTGATTTTTCAGCGATCCAGAACCGATGAGACGAAAACATTAAAACGATATTTTTGCATTTTCTTACGACAAAACATTAACAAATACGAGACTATAACAATATAAAACTACATATGTAATTTAATTAATCAAAATTAATAATTTTTTTTGATTTTTCAGTGATCCAGAACCGATAAGTCGAAAATTTTAACAATCATATTTTTGCATTCTGTACCGTGGATCCATCGTTAAACGCTATTAAACTAACGTCCGTGATGGTATAAATGCAGATTTTCGCTCCGTTTAGCCAAAATAACGAACTTTAGGTGCGCTCCGAAATATTTCAAAGTGCCAGCGGCGTATTGCTTCGCCTCTTAGAACCGATTAGTCGAAAATTTTAACAATCATATTTTTGCATTCTGTACCGTGGATCGATCGTTAAACGCTATTAAACTAGCGTCCGTGATGGTATAAATGCAGATTTTCGCTCCGTTTAGCCAAAATAACGAACTTTAGGTGCGCTCCGAAATATTTCAAAGTCCCAGCGGCGTATTGCTTCGCCTCTTAGAACCGATTAGTCGAAAATTTTAACAATCATATTTTTGCATTCTGTACCGTGGATCCATCGTTAAACGCTATTAAACTAACGTCCGTGATGGTATAAATGCAGATTTTCGCTCCGTTTAGCCAAAATAACGAACTTTAGGTGCGCTCCGAAATATTTCAAAGTCCCAGCGGCGTATTGCTTCGCCTCTTAGAACCGATTAGTCGAAAATTTTAACAATCATATTTTTGCATTCTGTACCGTGGATCCATCGTTAAACGCTATTAAACTAACGTCCGTGATGGTATAAATGCAGATTTTCGCTCCGTTTAGCCAAAATAACGAACTTTAGGTGCGCTCCGAAATATTTCAAAGTCCCAGCCGCGTATTGCTTCGCCTCTTAGAACCGATTAGTCGAAAATTTTAACAATCATATTTTTGCATTCTGTACCGTGGATCCATCGTTAAACGCTATTAAACTAACGTCCGTGATGGTATAAATGCAGATTTTCGCTCCGTTTAGCCAAAATAACGAACTTTAGGTGCGCTCCGAAATATTTCAAAGTCCCAGCGGCGTATTGCTTCGCCTCTTAGAACCGATTAGTCGAAAATTTTAACAATCATATTTTTGCATTCTGTACCGTGGATCCATCGTTAAACGCTATTAAACTAACGTCCGTGATGGTATAAATGCAGATTTTCGCTCCGTTTAGCCAAAATAACGAACTTTAGGTGCGCTCCGAAATATTTCAAAGTCCCAGCGGCGTATTGCTTCGCCTCTTAGAACCGATTAGTCGAAAATTTTAACAATCATATTTTTGCATTCTGTACCGTGGATCGATCGTTAAACGCTATTGAACTAACGTCCGTGATGGTATAAATGCAGATTTTCGCTCCGTTTAGCCAAAATAACGAACTTTAAGTGCGCTCCGAAATATTTCAAAGTCCCAGCGGCGTATTGCTTCGCCTCTTAGAACCGATTAGTCGAAAATTTTAACAATCATATTTTTGCATTCTGTACCGTGGATCCATCGTTAAACGCTATTAAACTAACGTCCGTGATGGTATAAATGCAGATTTTCGCTCCGTTTAGCCAAAATAACGAACTTTAGGTGCGCTCCGAAATATTTCAAAGTCCCAGCGGCGTATTGCTTCGCCTCTTAGAACCGATTAGTCGAAAATTTTAACAATCATATTTTTGCATTCTGTACCGTGGATCCATCGTTAAACGCTATTAAACTAACGTCCGTGATGGTATAAATGCAGATTTTCGCTCCGTTTAGCCAAAATAACGAACTTTAGGTGCGCTCCGAAATATTTCAAAGTCCCAGCGGCGTATTGCTTCGCCTCTTAGAACCGATTAGTCGAAAATTTTAACAATCATATTTTTGCATTCTGTACCGTGGATCCATCGTTAAACGCTATTAAACTAACGTCCGTGATGGTATAAATGCAGATTTTCGCTCCGTTTAGCCAAAATAACGAACTTTAGGTGCGCTCCGAAATATTTCAAAGTCCCAGCGGCGTATTGCTTCGCCTCTTAGAACCGATTAGTCGAAAATTTTAACAATCATATTTTTGCATTCTGTACCGTGGATCCATCGTTAAACGCTATTAAACTAACGTCCGTGATGGTATAAATGCAGATTTTCGCTCCGTTTAGCCAAAATAACGAACTTTAGGTGCGCTCCGAAATATTTCAAAGTCCCA
>NW_027478288.1:0-36735 GCF_051020975.1 Osmia lignaria lignaria | reverse complement strand
AAACAAACCGGAGCAAAATCGTGCAAGGAAGTGCGTTTACAGCGAGAAATGGGTCAAATCGGGCTGTAATTGTTGAACCGTTGCTGATAACGTCAAACTCTCGACGGAAATGTGCTATTTGGGTCCGATACAGTGCAGAACGACACAAACCGGAGCAAATTCGGGCTGTAATTGTTGAACCGTCGCAGATATCGACAAACTCTCGACGGAAATGTGCTATTTGGGTCCGATATAGTGCTTAACGAAACAAACCGGAGCAAAATCGGCTGTAATTGTTGAACCGTCGCAGATATCGTCAAACTCTCGACGGAAATGTGCTATTTGGGTCCGATATAGTGCTGAACGAAACAAACCGGAGCAAAATCGGGCTGTAATTGTTGAACCGTCGCAGATATCGTCAAACTCTCGACGGAAATGTGCTATTTGGGTCCGATATAGTGCAGAACGACACAAACCGGAGCAAATCGGGCTGTAATTGTTGAACCGTCGCAGATATCGTGAACCCTCGACGGAAATGTGCTATTTGGGTCCGATATAGTGCAGAACGACACAAACCGGAGCAAAATCGTGCAAGGAAGTGCGTTTACAGCGAGAAATGGGTCAAATCGGGCTGTGACTGTTGAACCTTCGCTAATATCGTCAAACTCTCGACGGAAATGTGCTATTTGGGTCCGATATAGTGAAGAACGACACAAACCAGAGTAAAATCGTGCAAGGAAGCGCGTACACACCGAGAAATGGGGCAAATCGGGCTGTAATTGTTGAACCGTCGCTGATATCGTCAAACTCTTGGCGGAAATGTGCTATTTGTGTCCGATATAGTGCTGAACGAAACAAACCGGAGCAAAATCGGGCTGTAATTGTTGAACCGTCGCAGATATCGTCAAACTCTCGACGGAAATGTGCTATTTGGGCCCGATATAGTGCAGAACGGCACAAACCGGAGCAAAATCGTGCAAGGAAGTGCGCTTACAGCGAGAAATGGGTCAAATCGGGCTGTAAGTGTTGAATCGTCGCTGATATCGTCAAACTCTCGACGGAAATGTGCTACTTGGGTGCGATATAGTGCACAACGACCCAAACCGGAGCAAAATCGTGCAAGGAAGTGCGTTTACAGCGAGAAATGGTCAAATCGGGCTGTAATTGTTGAACCGTCGCTGATATCGTCAAACTCTCGACGGAAATGTGTTATTTGGGTCCGATATAGTGCAGAACGACACAAACCGGAGCAAAATTGGGCAATGAAGTGCGTTTACAGCGCGAAATAGGTCAAATCCGTCTGTAATTGTTGAACCGTCGCTGATATCGTCAAACTCTCGATGGAAATGTGCTACTTGGGCCCGATATAGTGCAGAACGACACAAACCGGAGCAAAATCGTGCAAGGAAGTGCGTTTACAGCGAGAAATGGGTCAAATCGGGCTGTGATTGTTGAACCTTCGCTAATATCGTCAAACTCTCGACGGAAATGTGCTATTTGGGTCCGATATAGTGAAGAACGACACAAACCAGAGTAAAATCGTGCAAGGAAGCGCGTACACACCGAGAAATAGGGCAAATCGGGCTGTAATTGTTGAACCGTCGCTGATATCGTCAAACTCTCGGCGGAAATGTGCTATTTGGGTCCGATATAGTGCTGAACGAAACAAACCGGAGCAAAATCGGGCTGTAATTGTTGAACCGTCGCAGATATCGTCAAACTCTCGACGGAAATGTGCTATTTGGGTCCGATATAGTGCAGCACGACAAAAACCGGAGCAAAATCGGGCAGTAATTGTTGAACCGTCGCAGATATCGTCAAACTCTCGACGGAAATGTGCTATTTGGGCCCGATATAGTGCAGAACGACACAAACCGGAGCAAAATCGTGCAAGGAAGTGCGTTTACAGCGAGAAATGGGTCAAATCGGGCTGTGACTGTTGAACCTTCGCTAATATCGTCAAACTCTCGACGGAAATGTGCTACTTGGGTGCGATATAGTGCACAACGACCCAAACCGGAGCAAAATCGTGCAAGGAAGTGCGTTTACAGCGAGAAATGGGTCAAATCGGGCTGTGACTGTTGAACTTTCGCTAATATCGTCAAACTCTCGACGGAAATGTGCTATTTGGGTCCGATATAGTGAAGAACGACACAAACCAGAGTAAAATCGTGCAAGGAAGCGCGTACACACCGAGAAATGGGGCAAATCGGGCTGTAATTGTTGAACCGTCGCTGATATCGTCAAACTCTTGGCGGAAATGTGCTATTTGTGTCCGATATAGTGCAGAACGACACAAACCGGAGCAAAATCGGGCTGTAATTGTTGAACCGTCGCAGATATGGTCAAACCCTCGACGGAAATGTGCTATTTGGGTCCGATATAGTGCAGAACGACACAAACCGGAGCAAAATCGTGCAAGGAAGTGCGTTTACAGCGAGAAATGGGTCAAATCGGGCTGTAATTGTTGAACCGTTGCTGATAACGTCAAACTCTCGACGGAAATGTGCTATTTGGGTCCGATACAGTGCAGAACGACACAAACCGGAGCAAATTCGGGCTGTAATTGTTGAACCGTCGCAGATATCGACAAACTCTCGACGGAAATGTGCTATTTGGGTCCGATATAGTGCTTAACGAAAGAAACCGGAGCAAAATCGGCTGTAATTGTTGAACCGTCGCAGATATCGTCAAACTCTCGACGGAAATGTGCTATTTGGGTCCGATATAGTGCTGAACGAAACAAACCGGAGCAAAATCGGGCTGTAATTGTTGAACCGTCGCAGATATCGTCAAACTCTCGACGGAAATGTGCTATTTGGGTCCGATATAGAGCAGAACGACACAAACCGGAGCAAAATCGGGCTGTAATTGTTGAACCGTCGCAGATATCGTGAAACCCTCGACGGAAATGTGCTATTTGGGTCCGATATAGTGCAGAACGACACAAACCGGAGCAAAATCGTGCAAGGAAGTGCGTTTACAGCGAGAAATGGGTCAAATCGGGCTGTGATTGTTGAACCTTCGCTAATATCGTCAAACTCTCGACGGAAATGTGCTATTTGGGTCCGATATAGTAAAGAACGACACAAACCAGAGTAAAATCGTGCAAGGAAGCGCGTACACACCGAGAAATGGGCAAATCGGGCTGTAATTGTTGAACCGTCGCTGATATCGTCAAACTCTCGGCGGAAATGTGCTATTTGGGTCCGATATAGTGCTGAACGAAACAAACCGGAGCAAAATCGGGCTGTAATTGTTGAACCGTCGCAGATATCGTCAAACTCTCGACGGAAATGTGCTATTTGGGCCCGATATAGTGCAGAACGACACAAACCGGAGCAAAATCGTGCAAGGAAGTGCGCTTACAGCGAGAAATGGGGCAAATCGGGCTGTAATTGTTGAACCGTCGCTGTTATCGTCAAACCTTCGACGGAAATGTGCTATTTGGGTCCGATATAGTGCAGAACGACACAAACCGGAGCAAAATCGGGCAAGGAAGTGCGTTTACAGCGAGAAATGGGTCAAATCGGGCTGTGATTGTTGAACCTTCGCTAATATCGTCAAACTCTCGACGGAAATGTGCTATTCGGGTCCGATATAGTGAAGAACGACACAAACCAGAGTAAAATCGTGCAAGGAAGCGCGTACACACCGAGAAATGGGGCAAATCGGGCTGTAATTGTTGAACCGTCGCTGATATCGTCAAACTCTCGGCGGAAATGTGCTATTTGGGTCCGATATAGTGCTGAACGAAACAAACCGGAGCAAAATCGGGCTGTAATTGTTGAACCGTCGCAGATATCGTCAAACTCTCGACGGAAATGTGCTCTTTGGGTCCGATATAGTGCAGCACGACAAAAACCGGAGCAAAATCGGGCAGTAATTGTTGAACCGTCGCAGATATCGTCAAACTCTCCACGGAAATGTGCTATTTGGGTCCCATATAGTGCAGAACGACACCAACCGGCGCAAAATCGGGCTGTAATTGTTGAACCGTCGCAGATATCGTCAAACTCTCGACGGAAATGTGCTATTTGGGTCCGATATTGTGCAGAACGACACAGACCGGAGCAAAATCGTGCAAGGAAGTGCGTTTACAGCGAGAAATGGACAAATCGGGCTGTAATTGTTGAACCGACGCAGATATCGTCAAACTCTCGACGGAAATGTGCAATTTGGGTCCGATACAGTGCAGAACGACACAAACCGGAGCAAAATCGGGATGTAATTGTTGAACCGTCGCAGATATCGTCAAACTCTCGACGGAAATGTGCTATTTGGGTCCGATATTGTGCAGAACGACACAGACCGGAGCAAAATCGTGCAAGGAAGTGCGTTTACAGCGAGAAATGGGACAAATCGGGCTGTAATTGTTGAACCGACGCAGATATCGTCAAACTCTCGACGGAAATGTGCTATTTGGGTCCGATATAGTGCTGAACGAAACAAACCGGAGCAAAATCGTGCAAGGAAGTGCGTTTACAGCGAGAAATGGGTCAAATCGGGCTGTAATTGTTGAACCGTTGCTGATAACGTCAAACTCTCGACGGAAATGTGCTATTTGGGTCCGATACAGTGCAGAACGACACAAACCGGAGCAAATTCGGGCTGTAATTGTTGAACCGTCGCAGATATCGACAAACTCTCGACGGAAATGTGCTATTTGGGTCCGATATAGTGCAGCACGACAAAAACCGTAGCAAAATCGGGCAGTAATTGTTGAACCGTCGCAGATATCGTCAAACTCTCCACGGAAATGTGCTATTTGGGTCCATATAGTGCAGAACGACACCAACCGGCGCAAAATCGGGCTGTAATTGTTGAACCGTCGCAGATATCGTCAAACTCTCGACGGAAATGTGCTATTTGGGTCCGATATTGTGCAGAACGACACAGACCGGAGCAAAATCGTGCAAGGAAGTGCGTTTACAGCGAGAAATGGGACAAATCGGGCTGTAATTGTTGAACCGACGCAGATATCGTCAAACTCTCGACGGAAATGTGCAATTTGGGTCCGATATAGTGCTGAACGAAACAAACCGGAGGAAAATCGGGCTGTAATTGTTGAACCGTCGCAGATATCGTCAAACTCTCGACGGAAATGTGCTATTTGGGTCCGATATAGTGCAGCACGACAAAAACCGGAGCAAAATCGGGCAGTAATTGTTGAACCGTCGCAGATATCGTCAAACTCTCCACGGAAATGTGCTATTTGGGTCCCATATAGTGCAGAACGACACCAACCGGCGCAAAATCGGCTGTAATTGTTGAACCGTCGCAGATATCATCAAACTCTCGACGGAAATGTGCTATTTGGGTCCGATATTGTGCAGAACGACACAAACCAGAGCAAAATCGTGCAAGGAAGTGCGCTTACAGCGAGAAATGGGTCAAATCGGGCTGTAAGTGTTGAATCGTCGCTGATATCGTCAAACTCTCGACGGAAATGTGCTACTTGGGTGCGATATAGTGCACAACGACCCAAACCGGAGCAAAATCGTGCAAGGAAGTGCGTTTACAGCGAGAAATGGGTCAAATCGGGCTGTAATTGTTGAACCGTCGCTGATATCGTCAAACTCTCGACGGAAATGTGCTATTTGGGTCCGATATAGTGCAGCACGACAAAACCGGAGCAAAATCGGGCAGTAATTGTTGAACCGTCGCAGATATCGTCAAACTCTCCACGGAAATGTGCTATTTGGGTCCCATATAGTGCAGAACGACACCAACCGGCGCAAAATCGGGCTGTAATTGTTGAACCGTCGCAGATATCGTCAAACTCTCGACGGAAATGTGCTATTTGGGTCCGATATTGTGCAGAACGACACAGACCGGAGCAAAATCGTGCAAGGAAGTGCGTTTACAGCGAGAAATGGGACAAATCGGGCTGTAATTGTTGAACCGACGCAGATATCATCAAACTCTCGACGGAAATGTGCAATTTGGGTCGATATAGTGCTGAACGAAACAAACCGGAGGAAAATCGGGCTGTAATTGTTGAACCGTCGCAGATATCGTCAAACTCTCGACGGAAATGTGCTATTTGGGTCCGATATAGTGCAGCACGACAAAAACCGGAGCAAAATCGGGCAGTAATTGTTGAACCGTCGCAGATATCGTCAAACTCTCCACGGAAATGTGCTATTTGGGTCCCATATAGTGCAGAACGACACCAACCGGCGCAAAATCGGCTGTAATTGTTGAACCGTCGCAGATATCATCAAACTCTCGACGGAAATGTGCTATTTGGGTCCGATATTGTGCAGAACGACACAAACCGGAGCAAAATCGTGCAAGGAAGTGCGCTTACAGCGAGAAATGGGTCAAATCGGGCTGTAAGTGTTGAATCGTCGCTGATATCGTCAAACTCTCGACGGAAATGTGCTACTTGGGTGCGATATAGTGCACAACGACCCAAACCGGAGCAAAATCGTGCAAGGAAGTGCGTTTACAGCGAGAAATGGGTCAAATCGGGCTGTAATTGTTGAACCGTCGCTGATATCGTCAAACTGTCGACGGAAATGTGTTATTTGGGTCCGATATAGTGCAGAACGACACAAACCGGAGCAAAATTGGGCAATGAAGTGCGTTTACAGCGCGAAATAGGTCAAATCCGTCTGTAATTGTTGAACCGTCGCTGATATCGTCAAACTCTCGATGGAAATGTGCTACTTGGGCCCGATATAGTGCAGAACGACACAAACCGGAGCAAAATCGTGCAAGGAAGTGCGTTTACAGCGAGAAATGGGTCAAATCGGGCTGTGATTGTTGAACCTTCGCTAATATCGTCAAACTCTCGACGGAAATGTGCTATTTGGGTCCGATATAGTGAAGAACGACACAAACCAGAGTAAAATCGTGCAAGGAAGCGCGTACACACCGAGAAATAGGGCAAATCGGGCTGTAATTGTTGAACCGTCGCTGATATCGTCAAACTCTCGGCGGAAATGTGCTATTTGGGTCCGATATAGTGCTGAACGAAACAAACCGGAGCAAAATCGGGCTGTAATTGTTGAACCGTCGCAGATATCGTCAAACTCTCGACGGAAATGTGCTATTTGGGTCCGATATAGTGCAGCACGACAAAACCGGAGCAAAATCGGGCAGTAATTGTTGAACCGTCGCAGATATCGTCAAACTCTCCACGGAAATGTGCTATTTGGGTCCCATATAGTGCAGAACGACACCAACCGGCGCAAAATCGGGCTGTAATTGTTGAACCGTCGCAGATATCGTCAAACTCTCGACGGAAATGTGCTATTTGGGTCCGATATTGTGCAGAACGACACAGACCGGAGCAAAATCGTGCAAGGAAGTGCGTTTACAGCTAGAAATGGGACAAATCGGGCTGTAATTGTTGAACCGACGCAGATATCGTCAAACTCTCGACGGAAATGTGCAATTTGGGTCCGATATTGTGAAGGACGACACAAACCGGAGCAAAATCGGGCAATGAAGTGCGTTTACAGCGCGAAATGTGTCAAATCCGTCTGTAATTGTTGAACCGTCGCTGATATCGTCAAACTCTCGATGGAAATGTGCTATTGGGGTCCGATACAGTGCAGAACGACACAAACCGGAGCAAAATCGGGATGTAATTGTTGAACCGTCGCAGATATCGTCAAACTCTCGACGGAAATGTGCTATTTGGGTCCGATATAGTGCTGAACGAAACAAACCGGAGCAAAATCGGGCTGTAATTGTTGAACCGTCGCAGATATCGTCAAACTCTCGACGCAAATGTGCTATTTGCGTCCGATATAGTGCAGAACGACACAAACCGGATCAAAATCGGGCTGTAATTGTTGAACCGTCGCAGATATCGTCAAACTCTCGACGGAAATGCGCTATTTGGGTCCGATATAGTGCTGAAGGAAACAAACCGAAGCAATATCGGGCTGTAAGTGTAGAACCGTCGCAGATATCTTCAAACTCTCGACGGAAATGTGCTATTTGGGTCCGATACAGTGCAGAACGACACAAACCGGAGCAAATTCGGGCTGTAATTGTTGAACCGTCGCAGATATCGTCAAACTCTCGACGGGAATGTGCTATTTGGGTCCGATATAGTGCAGAACGACACAAACCGGAGCAAAATCGTGCATGGAAGTGCGTTTTCAGCGAGAAATGCGTCAAATCGGTCTGTAATTGTTGAACCGTCGCAGATATCGTCAAACCCTCGACGGAAATGTGCTATTTGTGTCCGATATAGTGCAGAACGACACAAACCGGAGCAAAATCGTGCAAGGAAGTGCGTTTACAGCGAGAAATGGGTCAAATCGGGCTGTAATTGTTGAACCGTCGCTGATATCGTCAAACTCTCGACAGAAATGTGCTGTTTGGTTCCGATTTATTGCAGAACGACACAAACCGGAGCAAAATCGTGCAAGGAAGAGAGTTTACAGCGAGAAATGGGACAAATCGGGCTGTAATTGTTGAACCGACGCAGATATCGTCAAACTCTCGACGGAAATGTGCTATTTGGGTCCGATATAGTGCTGAACGAAACAAACCGGAGCAAAATCGTGCAAGGAAGTGCGTTTACAGCGAGAAATGGGTCAAATCGGGCTGTAATTGTTGAACCGTTGCTGATAACGTCAAACTCTCGACGGAAATGTGCTATTTGGGTCCGATACAGTGCAGAACGACACAAACCGGAGCAAATTCGGGCTGTAATTGTTGAACCGTCGCAGATATCGACAAACTCTCGACGGAAATGTGCTATTTGGGTCCGATATAGTGCAGCACGACAAAAACCGTAGCAAAATCGGGCAGTAATTGTTGAACCGTCGCAGATATCGTCAAACTCTCCACGGAAATGTGCTATTTGGGTCCCATATAGTGCAGAACGACACCAACCGGCGCAAAATCGGGCTGTAATTGTTGAACCGTCGCAGATATCGTCAAACTCTCGACGGAAATGTGCTATTTGGGTCCGATATTGTGCAGAACGACACAGACCGGAGCAAAATCGTGCAAGGAAGTGCGTTTACAGCGAGAAATGGGACAAATCGGGCTGTAATTGTTGAACCGACGCAGATATCGTCAAACTCTCGACGGAAATGTGCAATTTGGGTCCGATATAGTGCTGAACGAAACAAACCGGAGGAAAATCGGGCTGTAATTGTTGAACCGTCGCAGATATCGTCAAACTCTCGACGGAAATGTGCTATTTGGGTCCGATATAGTGCAGCACGACAAAAACCGGAGCAAAATCGGGCAGTAATTGTTGAACCGTCGCAGATATCGTCAAACTCTCCACGGAAATGTGCTATTTGGGTCCCATATAGTGCAGAACGACACCAACCGGCGCAAAATCGGGCTGTAATTGTTGAACCGTCGCAGATATCATCAAACTCTCGACGGAAATGTGCTATTTGGGTCCGATATTGTGCAGAACGACACAAACCAGAGCAAAATCGTGCAAGGAAGTGCGCTTACAGCGAGAAATGGGTCAAATCGGGCTGTAAGTGTTGAATCGTCGCTGATATCGTCAAACTCTCGACGGAAATGTGCTACTTGGGTGCGATATAGTGCACAACGACCCAAACCGGAGCAAAATCGTGCAAGGAAGTGCGTTTACAGCGAGAAATGGGTCAAATCGGGCTGTAATTGTTGAACCGTCGCTGATATCGTCAAACTCTCGACGGAAATGTGCTATTTGGGTCCGATATAGTGCAGCACGACAAAAACCGGAGCAAAATCGGGCAGTAATTGTTGAACCGTCGCAGATATCGTCAAACTCTCCACGGAAATGTGCTATTTGGGTCCCATATAGTGCAGAACGACACCAACCGGCGCAAAATCGGGCTGTAATTGTTGAACCGTCGCAGATATCGTCAAACTCTCGACGGAAATGTGCTATTTGGGTCCGATATTGTGCAGAACGACACAGACCGGAGCAAAATCGTGCAAGGAAGTGCGTTTACAGCGAGAAATGGGACAAATCGGGCTGTAATTGTTGAACCGACGCAGATATCATCAAACTCTCGACGGAAATGTGCAATTTGGGTCCGATATAGTGCTGAACGAAACAAACCGGAGGAAAATCGGGCTGTAATTGTTGAACCGTCGCAGATATCGTCAAACTCTCGACGGAAATGTGCTATTTGGGTCCGATATAGTGCAGCACGACAAAAACCGGAGCAAAATCGGGCAGTAATTGTTGAACCGTCGCAGATATCGTCAAACTCTCCACGGAAATGTGCTATTTGGGTCCATATAGTGCAGAACGACACCAACCGGCGCAAAATCGGGCTGTAATTGTTGAACCGTCGCAGATATCATCAAACTCTCGACGGAAATGTGCTATTTGGGTCCGATATTGTGCAGAACGACACAAACCGGAGCAAAATCGTGCAAGGAAGTGCGCTTACAGCGAGAAATGGGTCAAATCGGGCTGTAAGTGTTGAATCGTCGCTGATATCGTCAAACTCTCGACGGAAATGTGCTACTTGGGTGCGATATAGTGCACAACGACCCAAACCGGAGCAAAATCGTGCAAGGAAGTGCGTTTACAGCGAGAAATGGGTCAAATCGGGCTGTAATTGTTGAACCGTCGCTGATATCGTCAAACTGTCGACGAAATGTGTTATTTGGGTCCGATATAGTGCAGAACGACACAAACCGGAGCAAAATTGGGCAATGAAGTGCGTTTACAGCGCGAAATAGGTCAAATCCGTCTGTAATTGTTGAACCGTCGCTGATATCGTCAAACTCTCGATGGAAATGTGCTACTTGGGCCCGATATAGTGCAGAACGACACAAACCGGAGCAAAATCGTGCAAGGAAGTGCGTTTACAGCGAGAAATGGGTCAAATCGGGCTGTGATTGTTGAACCTTCGCTAATATCGTCAAACTCTCGACGGAAATGTGCTATTTGGGTCCGATATAGTGAAGAACGACACAAACCAGAGTAAAATCGTGCAAGGAAGCGCGTACACACCGAGAAATAGGGCAAATCGGGCTGTAATTGTTGAACCGTCGCTGATATCGTCAAACTCTCGGCGGAAATGTGCTATTTGGGTCCGATATAGTGCTGAACGAAACAAACCGGAGCAAAATCGGGCTGTAATTGTTGAACCGTCGCAGATATCGTCAAACTCTCGACGGAAATGTGCTATTTGGGTCCGATATAGTGCAGCACGACAAAAACCGGAGCAAAATCGGGCAGTAATTGTTGAACCGTCGCAGATATCGTCAAACTCTCCACGGAAATGTGCTATTTGGGTCCCATATAGTGCAGAACGACACCAACCGGCGCAAAATCGGGCTGTAATTGTTGAACCGTCGCAGATATCGTCAAACTCTCGACAGAAATGTGCTGTTTGGTTCCGATTTATTGCAGAACGACACAAACCGGAGCAAAATCGTGCAAGGAAGAGAGTTTACAGCGAGAAATGGGCCAAATCGGGCTGTAATTGTTGAACCGTCGCTGATATCGTCAAACTCTCGGCGGAAATGTGCTATTTGGGTCCGATATAGTGCAGAACGACACAAACCGGATCAAAATCGGGCTGTAATTGTTGAACCGTCGCAGATATCGTCAAACTCTCGACGGAAATGCGCTATTTGGGTCCGATATAGTGCTGAAGGAAACAAACCGAAGCAATATCGGGCTGTAAGTGTAGAACCGTCGCAGATATCTTCAAACTCTCGACGGAAATGTGCTATTTGGGTCCGATACAGTGCAGAACGACACAAACCGGAGCAAATTCGGGCTGTAATTGTTGAACCGTCGCAGATATCGTCAAACTCTCGACGGGAATGTGCTATTTGGGTCCGATATAGTGCAGAACGACACAAACCGGAGCAAAATCGTGCATGGAAGTGCGTTTTCAGCGAGAAATGCGTCAAATCGGTCTGTAATTGTTGAACCGTCGCAGATATCGTCAAACCCTCGACGGAAATGTGCTATTTGTGTCCGATATAGTGCAGAACGACACAAACCGGAGCAAAATCGTGCAAGGAAGTGCGTTTACAGCGAGAAATGGGTCAAATCGGGCTGTAATTGTTGAACCGTCGCTGATATCGTCAAACTCTCGACAGAAATGTGCTGTTTGGTTCCGATTTATTGCAGAACGACACAAACCGGAGCAAAATCGTGCAAGGAAGAGAGTTTACAGCGAGAAATGGGCCAAATCGGGCTATAATTGTTGAACCGTCGCTGATGTCGTCAAATTCTCGACGGAAATGTGCTACTTGGGTCCGATATAGTGCAGAACGACACAAACCGGAGCAAGATCGGACTGTAATTGTTGAACCGTCGCAGATATCTTCAAACTCTCGACGTAAATGTGCAATTTGTGTCCGATATAGTGCACAACGACACAAACCGGAGCAAAATCGTGCAAGGAAGTGCGTTTACAGCGAGAAATGGGTCAAATCGGGCTGTAAGTGTTGAATCGTCGCTGATATCGTCAAACTCTCGACGGAAATGTGCTACTTGGGTGCGATATAGTGCACAACGACCCAAACCGGAGCTAAATCGTGCAAGGAAGTGCGTTTACAGCAAGAAATGCGTCAAATCGGGCTGTAATTGTTGAACCGTCGCTGATATCGTCAAACTCTCGACGGAAATGTGCTATTTGGGTACGATATAGTGCAAAACGACACAAACCGGACCAAAATCGTACAAGGGAGTGCGCTTTCAGCGAGAAATGGGTCAAATCGGGCTACAATTGTTAAACGGTCACTGATATCGTCAATCTCGAGACGGAAATGTGCTATTTGGGCCCGATATAGTGCAGAACGAGACAAACCGAAGCAAAATCGTGCAATGAAGTGCGTTTACAGCGAGAAATGGGTCAAATCGGGCTGTAATCGTTGAACCGTCGCAGATATCGTCAAACTCTCGACAGAAATGTGCTATTTGGGTCCGATATAGTGCTGAACGAAACAAACCGGAGCAAAATCGGGCTGTAAGTGTAGAACCGTCGCAGATATCGTCAAACTCTCGACGGAAATGTGCTATTTGGGTCCGATATAGTGCAGAACGACACAAACCGGAGCAAAGTCGGGCTGTAATTGTTGAACCGTCGCAGATATCGTCAAACCCTCGACGGAAATGTGCTATTTGGGTCCGATATAGTGCAGAACGACACAGACCGGAGCAAAATCGTGCAAGGAAGTGCGTTAACAGCGAGAAATGTGTCAAATCGGGCTGTAATTGTTGAACCGTCGCTGATAACGTCAAACTCTCGACGGAAATGCGCTATTTGGGTCCGATATAGTGCTGAACGAAACAAACCGGAGCAATATCGGGCTGTAAGTGTAGAACCGTCGCAGATATCGTCAAACTCTCGACGGAAATGTGCTATTTGGGTCCGATACAGTGCAGAACGACACAAACCGGAGCAAATTCGGGCTGTAATTGTTGAACCGTCGCTGATATCGTCAAACTCTCGGCGGAAATGTGCTATTTGGGTCCGATATAGTGCTGAACGAAACAAACCGGAGCAAAATCGGGCTGTAATTGTTGAACCGTCGCAGATATCGTCAAACTCTCGACGGAAATGTGCTATTTGGGTCCGATATAGTGCAGCACGACAAAAACCGGAGCAAAATCGGGCAGTAATTGTTGAACCGTCGCAGATATCGTCAAACTCTCCACGGAAATGTGCTATTTGGGTCCCATATAGTGCAGAACGACACCAACCGGCGCAAAATCGGGCTGTAATTGTTGAACCGTCGCAGATATCGTCAAACTCTCGACGGAAATGTGCTATTTGGGTCCGATATTGTGCAGAACGACACAGACCGGAGCAAAATCGTGCAAGGAAGTGCGTTTACAGCTAGAAATGGGACAAATCGGGCTGTAATTGTTGAACCGACGCAGATATCGTCAAACTCTCGACGGAAATGTGCAATTTGGGTCCGATATTGTGAAGGGCGACACAAACCGGAGCAAAATCGGGCAATGAAGTGCGTTTACAGCGCGAAATGTGTCAAATCCGTCTGTAATTGTTGAACCGTCGCTGATATCGTCAAACTCTCGATGGAAATGTGCTATTGGGGTCCGATACAGTGCAGAACGACACAAACCGGAGCAAAATCGGGATGTAATTGTTGAACCGTCGCAGATATCGTCAAACTCTCGACGGAAATGTGCTATTTGGGTCCGATATAGTGCTGAACGAAACAAACCGGAGCAAAATCGGGCTGTAATTGTTGAACCGTCGCAGATATCGTCAAACTCTCGACGCAAATGTGCTATTTGGGTCCGATATAGTGCAAAACGACACAAACCGGATCAAAATCGGGCTGTAATTGTTGAACCGTCGCAGATATCGTCAAACTCTCGACGGAAATGCGCTATTTGGGTCCGATATAGTGCTGAACGAAACAAACCGAAGCAATATCGGGCTGTAAGTGTAGATCCGTCGCAGATATCGTCAAACTCTCGACGGAAATGTGCTATTTGGGTCCGATACAGTGCAGAACGACACAAACCGGAGCAAATTCGGGCTGTAATTGTTGAACCGTCGCAGATATCGTCAAACTCTCGACGGGAATGTGCTATTTGGGTCCGATATAGTGCAGAACGACACAAACCGGAGCAAAATCGTGCATGGAAGTGCGTTTTCAGCGAGAAATGCGTCAAATCGGTCTGTAATTGTTGAACCGTCGCAGATATCGTCAAACCCTCGACGGAAATGTGCTATTTGTGTCCGATATAGTGCAGAACGACACAAACCGGAGCAAAATCGTGCTAGGAAGTGCGTTTACAGCGAGAAATGGGTCAAATCGGGCTGTAATTGTTGAACCGTCGCTGATATCGTCAAACTCTCGACAGAAATGTGCTGTTTGGTTCCGATTTATTGCAGAACGACACAAACCGGAGCAAAATCGTGCAAGGAAGAGAGTTTACAGCGAGAAATGGGCCAAATCGGGCTATAATTGTTGAACCGTCGCTGATGTCGTCAAATTCTCGACGGAAATGTGCTACTTGGGTCCGATATAGTGCAGAACGACACAAACCGGAGCAAGATCGGACTGTAATTGTTGAACCGTCGCAGATATCTTCAAACTCTCGACGTAAATGTGCAATTTGTGTCCGATATAGTGCAAAACGACACAAACCGGAGCAAAATCGTGCAAGGAAGTGCGTTTACAGCGAGAAATGGGTCAAATCGGGCTGTAAGTGTTGAATCGTCGCTGATATCGTCAAACTCTCGACGGAAATGTGCTACTTGGGTGCGATATAGTGCACAACGACCCAAACCGGAGCAAAATCGTGCAAGGAAGTGCGTTTACAGCAAGAAATGCGTCAAATCGGGCTGTAATTGTTGAACCGTCGCTGATATCGTCAAACTCTCGACGGAAATGTGCTATTTGGGTACGATATAGTGCAAAACGACACAAACCGGACCAAAATCGTACAAGGGAGTGCGCTTTCAGCGAGAAATGGGTCAAATCGGGCTACAATTGTTAAACGGTTACTGATATCGTCAATCTCGAGACGGAAATGTGCTATTTGGGCCCGATATAGTGCAGAACGAGACAAACCGAAGCAAAATCGTGCAATGAAGTGCGTTTACAGCGAGAAATGGGTCAAATCGGGCTGTAATCGTTGAACCGTCGCAGATATCGTCAAACTCTCGACAGAAATGTGCTATTTGGGTCCGATATAGTGCTGAACGAAACAAACCGGAGCAAAATCGGGCTGTAAGTGTAGAACCGTCGTAGATATCGTCAAACTCTCGACGGAAATGTGCTATTTGGGTCCGATATAGTGCAGAACGACACAAACCGGAGCAAAATCGGGCTGTAATTGTTGAACCGTCGCAGATATCGTCAAACCCTCGACGGAAATGTGCTATTTGGGTCCGATATAGTGCAGAACGACACAGACCGGAGCAAAATCGTGCAAGGAAGTGCGTTAACAGCGAGAAATGTGTCAAATCGGGCTGTAATTGTTGAACCGTCGCTGATAACGTCAAACTCTCGACGGAAATGCGCTATTTGGGTCCGATATAGTGCTGAACGAAACAAACCGGAGCAATATCGGGCTGTAAGTGTAGAACCGTCGCAGATATCGTCAAACTCTCGACGGAAATGTGCTATTTGGGTCCGATACAGTGCAGAACGACACAAACCGGAGCAAATTCGGGCTGTAATTGTTGAACCGTCGCAGATATCGTCAAACTCTCGACGGAAATGTGCTATTTGGATCCGATATAGTGCAGAACGACACAAACCGGAGCAAAATCGTGCATGGGAGTGCGTTCTCAGCGAGAAATGCGTCAAATCGGTCTGTAATTGTTGAACCGTCGATGATATCGTCCAACTCTCGACGGAAATGTGCTATTTGGGTCCGATATAGTGCAGAACGACACGAACCGTTGCAAAATCGTGCAAGGAAGCGCGTATACACCGAGAAATGGGGCAAATCGTGCTGTGATTGTTGAACCGTCGCTGATATCGTCAAACTCTCGACTGAAATGTGCTATTTGGGTTCGACCTAGTACAGAACGACACAAACCGGAGGCAAAATCGTGCAAGCAAGTGCGTTTACAGCGAGAAATGCGTCAAGTCGTGCTGTAATTGTTGAACCGTCGCAGATATCGTCAAACTCTCGACAGAAATGTGCTATTTGGGTGGGATATAGTGCTGAACGAAACAAACCGGAGCAAAATCGGGCTGTAAGTGTAGAACCGTCGCAGATATCGTCAAACTCTCGACGGAAATGTGCTATTTGGGTCCGATATAGTGCAGAAAGAAACAAACCGGAGCAAAATCGTGCATGGGAGTGCGTTTTCAGCGAGAAATGCGTCAAATCGGTCTGTAATTGTTGAACCGTCGATGATATCGTCCAACTCTCGACGCAAATGTGCTATTTGGGTCCGATATAGTGCAGAACGACACAAACCGGAGCAAAATCGTCCGAGGAAGTGCGTTTACAGCGAGAAATGGGTCAAATTGGGCTGTAATTGCTGAACCGTCGCAGATATCGTCAAACTCTCGACGGAAATGTGTTATTTGGGTTCGATATAGTGCAGAACGACACAAACCGGAGCAAAATCGTGCACGGTAGTGCGTTTACCCCCGAGAAATGGGACAAATCGGGCGGTAATTGTTGATCCGTCACTGATATCGTCAAACTCTCGACGGAAATGTGCTATTTGGGTCCGATTTATTGCAGAACGACACAAACCGTTGCAAAATCGTGCAAGGAAGTGAGTTAACAGCGAGAAATGGGACAAATCGGGCTGTAATTGTTGAACCGTCGCTGATATCGTCAAACTCTTGACGAAAATGCGCTATTTGGGTCCGATATAGTGCAGAACGACACAAACCGGAGCAAAACCGTGCAAGGAAGTGCGTTTACAGCGAGAAATGCGTCAAATCGAGCTGTAATTGTTGAACCGTCGCTGATATCGTCAAACTCTCGACGGAAATGTGCCATTTGGGTCCGACGTAGTGCAGAACGACACAGACCGGGCAAAATCGTGCAAGGGAGTGCGTTTTCAGCGAGAAAATGGTTCAAATCGGGCTGTAATTGTTGAACCGTCGCTGATAACGTCAAACTCTCGACGGAAATGCGCTATTTGGGTCCGATATAGTGCTGAACGAAACAAACCGGAGCAATATCGGGCTGTAAGTGTAGAACCGTCGCAGATATCGTCAAACTCTCGACGGAAATGTGCTATTTGGGTCCGATACAGTGCAGAACGACACAAACCGGAGCAAATTCGGGCTGTAATTGTTGAACCGTCGCAGATATCGTCAAACTCTCGACGGAAATGTGCTATTTGGATCCGATATAGTGCAGAACGACACAAACCGGAGCAAAATCGTGCATGGGAGTGCGTTCTCAGCGAGAAATGCGTCAAATCGGTCTGTAATTGTTGAACCGTCGATGATATCGTCCAACTCTCGACGGAAATGTGCTATTTGGGTCCGATATAGTGCAGAACGACACGAACCGTTGCAAAATCGTGCAAGGAAGCGCGTATACACCGAGAAATGGGGCAAATCGTGCTGTGATTGTTGAACCGTCGCTGATATCGTCAAACTCTCGACTGAAATGTGCTATTTGGGTTCGACCTAGTACAGAACGACACAAACCGGAGCAAAATCGTGCAAGCAAGTGCGTTTACAGCGAGAAATGCGTCAAGTCGTGATGTAATTGTTGAACCGTCGCAGATATCGTCAAACTCTCGACAGAAATGTGCTATTTGGGTCCGATATAGTGCTGAACGAAACAAACCGGAGCAAAATCGGGCTGTAAGTGTAGAACCGTCGCAGATATCGTCAAACTCTCGACGGAAATGTGCTATTTGGGTCCGATATAGTGCAGAAAGAAACAAACCGGAGCAAAATCGTGCATGGGAGTGCGTTTTCAGCGAGAAATGCGTCAAATCGGTCTGTAATTGTTGAACCGTCGATGATATCGTCCAACTCTCGACGCAAATGTGCTATTTGGGTCCGATATAGTGCAGAACGACACAAACCGGAGCAAAATCGTCCGAGGAAGTGCGTTTACAGCGAGAAATGGGTCAAATTGGGCTGTAATTGCTGAACCGTCGCAGATATCGTCAAACTCTCGACGGAAATGTGTTATTTGGGTTCGATATAGTGCAGAACGACACAAACCGGAGCAAAATCGTGCACGGTAGTGCGTTTACCCCCGAGAAATGGGACAAATCGGGCGGTAATTGTTGATCCGTCACTGATATCGTCAAACTCTCGACGGAAATGTGCTATTTGGGTCCGATTTATTGCAGAACGACACAAACCGTTGCAAAATCGTGCAAGGAAGTGAGTTAACAGCGAGAAATGGGACAAATCGGGCTGTAATTGTTGAACCGTCGCTGATATCGTCAAACTCTTGACGAAAATGCGCTATTTGGGTCCGATATAGTGCAGAACGACACAAACCGGAGCAAAACCGTGCAAGGAAGTGCGTTTACAGCGAGAAATGCGTCAAATCGAGCTGTAATTGTTGAACCGTCGCTGATATCGTCAAACTCTCGACGGAAATGTGCCATTTGGGTCCGACGTAGTGCAGAACGAGACAGACCGGGCAAAATCGTGCAAGGGAGTGCGTTTTCAGCGAGAAATGGTTCAAATCGGGCTGTAATTGTTGAACCATCGCAGATATCGTCAAACTATCGACGGAAATGTGCTTTTCTGGTCCGATATAGTGCAGAACGACACAAACCGGAGCAAAATCGTGCTAGGTAGTGCGTTTAGAGCGAGAAATGTGTCAAATCGGGCTGTAATTGTTGAACCGTCGCAGATATCGTCAAACTCTCGACGGAAATGTGCTATTTGTGTCCGATATAGTGCAGAACGACACAAACCGGAGCAAATTCGGGCTGTAATTGTTGAACCGTCGCAGATATCGTCAAACTCTCGACGGAAATGTGCTATTTGTGTCCGATATAGTGCAGAACGACACAAACCGGAGCAAATTCGGGCTGTAATTGTTGAACCGTCGCTGATATCGTCAAACTCTCGACGAAAATGCGCTATTTGGGTCCGATATAGTACAGAACGACACAAACCGGAGCAAAACCGTGCAAGGAAGTGCGTTTACAGCGAGAAATGCGTCAAATCGAGCTGTAATTGTTGAAACCGTCGCTGATATCGTCAAACTCTCGACGGAAATGTGCCATTTGGGTCCGACGTAGTGCAGAACGAGACAAACCGGAGCACAATCGTGCAGGGAAGCGCGATTACACCGAGAAATGGGTCAAATCGGGCTGTAATTGTTGAACCGTCGCTGATATCGTCAAACTCTCCCCGGATATGTGCTATTTGGGTCCGATGTAGTGCAGAACGACACAAACCAGAGCAAAATCGAGCAAGGAAGCGCGTATACACCGAGAAAAGGGGCAAATCTGGCTGTGATTGTTGAACCGTCGCTGATATCGTCAAACTCTTGACGGAAATGCGCTATTTGGGTTCGATATAGTGCTGAACGAAACAAACCGGAGCAATATCGGGCTGTAAGTGTAGAACCGTCGCAGATATCGTCAAACTCCCGACGGAAATGTGCTATTTGGGTCCGATACAGTGCAGAACGACACAAACCGGAGCAAATTCGGGCTGTAATTGTTGAACCGTCGCAGATATCGTCAAACTCTCGACGGAAATGTGCTATTTGTGTCCGATATAGTGCAGAACGACACAAACCGGAGCAAATTCGGGCTGTAATTGTTGAACCGTCGCAGATATCGTCAAACTCTCGACGGAAATGTGCTATTTGTGTCCGATATAGTGCAGAACGACACAAACCGGAGCAAATTCGGGCTGTAATTGGTGAACCGTCGCTGATATCGTCAAACTCTCGACGAAAATGCGCTATTTGGGTCCGATATAGTACAGAACGACACAAACCGGAGCAAAACCGTGCAAGGAAGTGCGTTTACAGCGAGAAATGCGTCAAATCGAGCTGTAATTGTTGAACCGTCGCTGATATCGTCAAACTCTCGACGGAAATGTGCCATTTGGGTCCGACGTAGTGCAGAACGAGACAAACCGGAGCACAATCGTGCAGGGAAGCGCGATTACACCGAGAAATGGGTCAAATCGGGCTGTAATTGTTGAACCGTCGCTGATATCGTCAAACTGTCCCCGGATATGTGCTATTTGGGTCCGATGTAGTGCAGAACGACACAAACCAGAGCAAAATCGAGCAAGGAAGCGCGTATACACCGAGAAAAGGGGCAAATCTGGCTGTGATTGTTGAACCGTCGCTGATATCGTCAAACTCTTGACGGAAATGCGCTATTTGGGTTCGATATAGTGCTGAACGAAACAAACCGGAGCAATATCGGGCTGTAAGTGTAGAACCGTCGCAGATATCGTCAAACTCCCGACGGAAATGTGCTATTTGGGTCCGATACAGTGCAGAACGACACAAACCGGAGCAAATTCGGGCTGTAATTGTTGAAACCGTCGCAGATATCGTCAAACTCTCGACGGAAATGTGCTATTTGTGTCCGATATAGTGCAGAACGACACAAACCGGAGCAAATTCGGGCTGTAATTGTTGAACCGTCGCAGATATCGTCAAACTCTCGACGGAAATGTGCTATTTGTGTCCGATATAGTGCAGAACGACACAAACGGAGCAAATTCGGGCTGTAATTGGTGAACCGTCGCTGATATCGTCAAACTCTCGACGAAAATGCGCTATTTGGGTCCGATATAGTACAGAACGACACAAACCGGAGCAAAACCGTGCAAGGAAGTGCGTTTACAGCGAGAAATGCGTCAAATCGAGCTGTAATTGTTGAACCGTCGCTGATATCGTCAAACTCTCGACGGAAATGTGCCATTTGGGTCCGACGTAGTGCAGAACGAGACAAACCGGAGCACAATCGTGCAGGGAAGCGCGATTACACCGAGAAATGGGTCAAATCGGGCTGTAATTGTTGAACCGTCGCTGATATCGTCAAACTGTCCCCGGATATGTGCTATTTGGGTCCGATGTAGTGCAGAACGACACAAACCAGAGCAAAATCGAGCAAGGAAGCGCGTATACACCGAGAAAAGGGGCAAATCTGGCTGTGATTGTTGAACCGTCGCTGATATCGTCAAACTCTTGACGGAAATGCGCTATTTGGGTTCGATATAGTGCTGAACGAAACAAACCGGAGCAATATCGGGCTGTAAGTGTAGAACCGTCGCAGATATCGTCAAACTCCCGACGGAAATGTGCTATTTGGGTCCGATACAGTGCAGAACGACACAAACCGGAGCAAATTCGGGCTGTAATTGTTGAACCGTCGCAGATATCGTCAAACTCTCGACGGAAATGTGCTATTTGTGTCCGATATAGTGCAGAACGACACAAACCGGAGCAAATTCGGGCTGTAATTGTTGAACCGTCGCAGATATCGTCAAACTCTCGACGGAAATGTGCTATTTGTGTCCGATATAGTGCAGAACGACACAAACCGGAGCAAATTCGGGCTGTAATTGTTGAACCGTCGCTGATATCGTCAAACTCTCGACGAAAATGCGCTATTTGGGTCCGATATAGTACAGAACGACACAAACCGGAGCAAAATCGTGCATGGGAGTGCGTTTTCAGCGAGAAATGCGTCAAATCGGTCTGTAATTGTTGAACCGTCGATGATATCGTCCAACTCTCGACGGAAATGTGCTATTTGGGTCCGATATAGTGCAGAACGACACAAACCGTTGCAAAATCGTGCAAGGAAGTGCGTTTACAGCGAGAAATGCGTCAAATCGAGCTGTAATTGTTGAACCGTCGCTGATATCGTCAAACTCTCGACGGAAATGTGCCATTTGGGTCCGACGTAGTGCAGAACGAGACAAACCGGAGCACAATCGTGCAGGGAAGCGCGATTACACCGAGAAATGCGTCAAATCGGGCTGTAATTTTTGAACCGTCGCTGATATCGTCAAACTCTAGACGGAAATGTGCTATTTGGGACCGATACAGTGCAGAACGATACAAACCGGAGCAAAATCGGGCTGTAATTGTTGAACCGTCGCTGATATCGTCAAACTCTCGACGGAAATGTGCTACTTGGGTCCGATATAGTGCAGAACGACACAAACCGGAGCAAGCTCGGACTGTAATTGTTGAACCCGTCGCAGATATCTTCAAACTCTCGACGCAAATGTGCAATTTGTGTCCGATATAGTGCAAAACGACACAAACCGGAGCAAAATCGTGCAAGGGAGTGCGTTTCAGCGAGAAATGGTTCAAATCGGGCTGTAATTGTTGAACCATCGCAGATATCGTCAAACTATCGACGGAAATGTGCTTTTCTGGTCCGATATAGTGCAGAACGACACAAACCGGAGCAAAATCGTGCTAGGTAGTGCGTTTAGAGCGAGAAATGTGTCAAATCGGGCTGTAATTGTTGAACCGTCGCAGATATCGTCAAACTCTCGACGGAAATGTGCTATTTGTGTCCGATATAGTGCAGAACGACACAAACCGGAGCAAATTCGGGCTGTAATTGTTGAACCGTCGCAGATATCGTCAAACTCTCGACGGAAATGTGCTATTTGTGTCCGATATAGTGCAGAACGACACAAACCGGAGCAAATTCGGGCTGTAATTGTTGAACCGTCGCTGATATCGTCAAACTCTCGACGAAAATGCGCTATTTGGGTCCGATATAGTGCAGAACGACACAAACCGGAGCAAAACCGTGCAAGGAAGTGCGTTTACAGCGAGAAATGCGTCAAATCGAGCTGTAATTGTTGAACCGTCGCTGATATCGTCAAACTCTCGACGGAAATGTGCCATTTGGGTCCGACGTAGTGCAGAACGAGACAAACCGGAGCACAATCGTGCAGGGAAGCGCGATTACACCGAGAAATGGGTCAAATCGGGCTGTACTTGTTGAACCGTCGCTGATATCGTCAAACTCTCGCCGGATATGTGCTATTTGGGTCCGATACAGTGCAGAACGATACAAACCGGAGCAAAATCGGGCTGTAATTGTTGAACCGTCGCTGATATCGTCAAACTCTCGACGGAAATGTGCTACTTGGGTCCGATATAGTGCAGAACGACACAAACCGGAGCAAGCTCGGACTGTAATTGTTGAACCGTCGCAGATATCTTCAAACTCTCGACGTAAATGTGCAATTTGTGTCCGATATAGTGCAAAACGACACAAACCGGAGCAAAATCGTGCAAGGGAGTGCGTTTTCAGCGAGAAATGGTTCAAATCGGGCTGTAATTGTTGAACCATCGCAGATATCGTCAAACTATCGACGGAAATGTGCTTTTCTGGTCCGATATAGTGCAGAACGACACAAACCGGAGCAAAATCGTGCTAGGTAGTGCGTTTAGAGCGAGAAATGTGTCAAATCGGGCTGTAATTGTTGAACCGTCGCAGATATCGTCAAACTCTCGACGGAAATGTGCTATTTGTGTCCGATATAGTGCAGAACGACACAAACCGGAGCAAATTCGGGCTGTAATTGTTGAACCGTCGCAGATATCGTCAAACTCTCGACGGAAATGTGCTATTTGTGTCCGATATAGTGCAGAACGACACAAACCGGAGCAAATTCGGGCTGTAATTGTTGAACCGTCGCTGATATCGTCAAACTCTCGACGAAAATGCGCTATTTGGGTCCGATATAGTGCAGAACGACACAAACCGGAGCAAAACCGTGCAAGGAAGTGCGTTTACAGCGAGAAATGCGTCAAATCGAGCTGTAATTGTTGAACCGTCGCTGATATCGTCAAACTCTCGACGGAAATGTGCCATTTGGGTCCGACGTAGTGCAGAACGAGACAAACCGGAGCACAATCGTGCAGGGAAGCGCGATTACACCGAGAAATGGGTCAAATCGGGCTGTACTTGTTGAACCGTCGCTGATATCGTCAAACTCTCGCCGGATATGTGCTATTTGGGTCCGATACAGTGCAGAACGATACAAACCGGAGCAAATTCGGGCTGTAATTGTTGAACCGTCGCAGATATCGTCACACTCTCGCCGGAAATGTGCTATTTGGGTCCGATATAGTGCAGAACGAGACAGACCGGGGCAAAATCGTGCAAGGGAGTGCGTTTTCAGCGAGAAATGGTTCAAATCGGGCTGTAATTGTTGAACCATCGCAGATATCGTCAAACTATCGACGGAAATGTGCTTTTCTGGTCCGATATAGTGCAGAACGACACAAACCGGAGCAAAATCGTGCTATGTAGTGCGTTTAGAGCGAGAAATGTGTCAAATCGGGCTGTAATAGTTGCACCGTCGCAGATATCGTCAAACTCTCGACGGAAATGTGCTATTTGTGTCCGATATAGTGCAGAACGACACAAACCGGAGCAAATTCGGGCTGTAATTGTTGAACCGTCGCAGATATCGTCAAACTCTAGACGGAAATGTGCTATTTGGGTCCGATATAGTGCAGAACGACACAAACCAGAGCAAAATCGTGCAAGGAAGCGCGTATACACCGAGAAATGGGGCAAATCGTGCTGTGACTGTTGAACCGTCGCTGATATCGTCAAACTCGCGACTGAAATGTGCTATTTGGGTCCGATATAGTGCAGAACGACACAAACCGGAGCAAAATCGTCCGAGGAAGTGCGTTTACAGCGAGAAATGAGTCAAATTGGGCTGTAATTGTTGAACCGTCGCAGATATCGTCAAACTCTCGACGGAAATGTGTTATTTGGGTTCGACCTAGTGCAGAACGACACAAACCGGAGCAAAATCGTGCAAGCAAGTGCGTTTACAGCGAGAAATGCGTCAAATCTGGCTGTGATTGCTGAACCGTCGCTGAAAGCGTCAAACTCTCGACGGAAATGCGCTATTTGGGTCCGATATAGTGCTGAACGAAACAAACCGGAGCAATATCGGGCTGTAAGTGTAGAACCGTCGCAGATATCGTCAAACTCTCGACGGAAATGTGCTATTTGTGTCCGATACAGTGCAGAACGACACAAACCGGAGCAAATTCGGGCTGTAATTGTTGAACCGTCGCAGATATCGTCAAACTCTCGACGGAAATGTGCTATTTGGGTCCGATATAGTGCAGAACGACACAAACCGGAGCAAGATCGTGCATGGGAGTGCGTTTTCAGCGAGAAATGCGTCAAATCGGTCTGTAAATGTTGGACCGTCGATGATATCGTCCAACTCTCGACGGAAATGTGCTATTTGGGTCCGATATAGTGCAGAACGACACAAACCGGAGCAAAATCGTCCGAGGAAGTGCGTTTACAGCGAGAAATGGGTCAAATTGGGCTGTAATTGTTGAAGCGTCGCAGATATCGTCAAACTCTCGACGGAAAGGTGTTATTTTGGTTCGATATAGTGCAGAACGACACAAACCGGAGCAAAATCGTGCACGGTAGTGAGTTTACCGCGAGAAATGGGACAAATCGGGCGGTAATTGTTGATCCGTCACTGATATCGTTAAACTCTCGACGGAAATGTGCTATTTGGGTCCGATATAGTGCAGAACGACACAAACCGGAGCAAAATCGGGCTGTAATTGTTGAACCGTCGCAGATATCGTCAAACCCTCGACGGAAATGTGCTATTTGGGTCCGATATAGTGCAGAACGACACAAACCGGAGCAAAATCGTGCAAGGAAGTGCGTTTACAGCGAGAAATGGGTCAAATCGGGCTGTAATTGTTGAACCGTCGCTGATATCGTCAAACTCTCGACGGAAATGTGCTATTTCGTGCCGATTTATTGCAGAACGACACAAACCGGAGCAAAATCGTGCAAGGAAGAGAGTTTACAGCGAGAAATGGGCCACATCGGGCTATAATTGTTGAACCGTCGCTGATGTCGTCAAACTCTCGACGGAAATGTGCTATTTGGGTCCGATATAGTGCAGAATGACACAAACCGGAGTAAAATCGGGCTGTAATTGTTGAACCGTCGCAGATATCGTCAAACTCTCGACGGAAATGTGCTATTTGGGTCCGATATAGTGCAGAACGACACAAACCGGAGCAAAATCGTGCAAGGAAGTGCGTTTACAGCGAGAAATGGGTCAAATCGGGCTGTGATTGTTGAACCGTCGCTGATGTCGTCAAACTCTCGACGGAAATGTGCTATTTGGGTCCGATATAGTGCAGCACGACACAAACCGGAGCAAAATCGTGCAAGGAAGTGCGTTTACAGCGAGAAATGGGTCAAATCGTGCTGTGATTGTTGAACCGTCGCTGATGTCGTCAAACTCTCGACGGAAATGTGCTATTTGGGTCCGACATAGTGCAGCACGACACAAACCGGAGCAAAATCGTGCAAGGGAGTGCGTTTACAGCGAGAAATGTGTCAAATCGGGCTGTAATTGTTGAACCGTCGCTGATAACGTCAAACTCTCGACGGAAATGTGCTATTTGGGTGCGATACAGTGCAGAACGATACAAACCGGAGCAAATTCGGGCTGTAATTGTTGAACCGTCGCAGATATCGTCACACTCTCGCCGGAAATGTGCTATTTGGGTCCGATATAGTGCAGAACGAGACAGACCGGGGCAAAATCGTGCAAGGGAGTGCGTTTTCAGCGAGAAATGGTTCAAATCGGGCTGTAATTGTTGAACCATCGCAGATATCGTCAAACTATCGACGGAAATGTGCTTTTCTGGTCCGATATAGTGCAGAACGACACAAACCGGAGCAAAATCGTGCTAGGTAGTGCGTTTAGAGCGAGAAATGCGTCAAATCGGGCTGTAATTGTTGAACCGTCGCAGATATCGTCAAACTCTCGACAGAAATGTGCTATTTGGGTCCGATATAGTGCTGAACGAAACAAACCGGAGCAAAATCGGGCTGTAAGTGTAGAACCGTCGCAGATATCGTCAAACTCTCGACGGAAATGTGTTATTTGTGTTCGATATAGTGCAGAACGACACAAACCGGAGCAAAATCGTGCACGGTAGTGCGTTTACCCCGAGAAATGGGACAAATCGGGCGGTAATTGTTGATCCGTCACTGATATCGTCAAACTCTCGACGGAAATGTGCTATTTGGGTCCGATATAGTGCAGAATGACACAAGCCGGAGTAAAATCGGGCTGTAATTGTTGAACCGTCGCAGATATCGTCAAACTCTCGACGGAAATGTGCTATTTGGGTCCGATATAGTGCAGAACGACACAAACCGGAGCAAAATCGTGCAAGGAAGTGCGTTTACAGCGAGAAATGGGTCAAATCGGGCTGTAATTGTTGAACCGTCGCTGATAACGTCAAACTCTCGACGGAAATGTGCTATTTGGGTCCGATACAGTGCAGAACGACACAAACCGGAGCAAATTCGGGCTGTAATGGTAGAACCGTCGCAGATATCGTCAAACTCTCGACGGAAATGTGCTATTTGGGTCCGATATAGTGCAGAACGACACAAACCAGAGCAAAATCGTGCAAGGAAGCGCGTATACACCGAGAAATGGGGCAAATCAGGCTGTGATTGTTGAACCGTCGCTGATATCGTCAAACTCTCGACGGAAATGTGCTATTTGGGTCCGATATAGTGCTGAACGCAACAAACCGGAGCAAAATCGGGCTGTAATTGTTGAACCGTCGCAGATATCGTCAAGCTCTCGACGGAAATGTGCTATTTGGGTCCGATATAGTGCAGAACGACACAAACCGGAGCAAAATCGTGCACGGAAGTGCGTTTACCCCGAGAAATGGGACAGATCGGGCGGTAATTGTTGAACCGTCGCAGATATTGTCAAACTCTCGACGGAAATGTGCTATTTGGGTCCGATATAGTGCAGAACGACACAAACTGGAGCAAAATCGGGCTGTAATTGTTGAACCGTCGCAGATATCGTCAAACCCTCGACGGAAATGTGCTATTTGGGTCCGATATAGTGCAGAACGACACAAACCGGAGCAAAATCGTGCAAGGGAGTGCGTTTACAGCGAGAAATGTGTCAAATCGGAGTGCAATTGTTAAACCGTCACTGATATCGTCAATCTCGAGACGGAAATGTGCTATTTGGGCCCGATATAGTGCAGAACGAGACAAACCGAAGCAAAATCGTGCAATGAAGTGCGTTTACAGCGAGAAATGGGTCAAATCGTGATACCGTCAAACTCTCGACGGAAATGTGCTACTTGGGTCCGATATAGTGCAGAACGACACAAACCGGAGCAAAATCGTGCAAGGAAGTGCGTTTACAGCGAGAAATGGTTCAAATCGGGCTGTAATTGTTGAACCGTCGCTGATAACGTCAAACTCTCGACGGAAATGTGCTATTTGGGTCCGATATAGTGCAGAACGACACAAACCGGAGCAAAATCGTGCAAGGAAGTGCGTTTACAGCGAGAAATGGGTCAAATCGGGCTGTAATTGTTGAACCGTCGCTGATAACGTCAAACTCTCGACGGAAATGTGCTATTTGGGTCCGATACAGTGCAGAACGACACAAACCGGAGCAAATTCGGGCTGTAATGGTTGAACCGTCGCAGATATCGTCAAACTCTCGACGGAAATCTGCTATTTGTGTCCGATATAGTGCAGAACGACACAAACCAGAGCAAAATCGTGCAAGGAAGCGCGTATACACCGAGAAATGGGGCAAATCGGGCTGTGATTGTTGAACCGTCGCTGATATCGTCAAACTCTCGACGGAAATGTGCTATTTGGGTCCGATACAGTGCAGAACGACACAAACCGGAGCAAATTCGGGCTGTAATGGTTGAACCGTCGCAGATATCGTCAAACTCTCGACGGAAATGTGCTATTTGTGTCCGATATAGTGCAGAACGACACAAACCAGAGCAAAATCGTGCAAGGAAGCGCGTATACAACGAGAAATGGGGCAAATCGGGCTGTGATTGTTGAACCGTCGCTGATATCGTCAAACTCTCGACGGAAATGTGCTACTTGGGTCCGATATAGTGCAGAACGACACAAACCGGAGCAAAATCGTGCAAGGAAGTGCGTTTACAGCGAGAAATGGTTCAAATCGGGCTGTAATTGTTGAACCGTCGCTGATAACGTCAAACTCTCGACGGAAATGTGCTATTTGGGTGCGATACAGTGCAGAACGATACAAACCGGAGCAAAATCGTGCACGGAAGTGCGTTTACCCCGAGAAATGGGACAAATCGGGCGGTAATTGTTGAACCGTCACTGATATCGTCAAACTCTCGACGGAAATGTGCTATTTGGGTCCGATATAGTGCAGAATGACACAAACCGGAGTAAAATCGGGCTGTAATCGTTGAACCGTCGGAGATATCGTCAAACTCTCGACGGAAATGTGCTATTTGGGTCCGATATAGTGCAGAACGACACAAACCGGAGCAAAATCGTGCAAGGAAGTGCGTTTACAGCGAGAAATGGGTCAAATCGGGCTGTAATTGTTGAACCGTCGCTGATAACGTCAAACTCTCGACGGAAATGTGCTATTTGGGTCCGATAGAGTGCAGAACGACACAAACCGGAGCAAAATCGTGCAAGGAAGTGCGTTTACAGCGAGAAATGGGTCAAATCGGGCTGTAATTGTTGAACCGTCGCTGATATCGTCAAACTCTCGACGGAAATGTGCTATTTGGTTCCGATTTATTGCAGAACGACACAAACCGGAGTAAAATCGGGCTGTAATTGTTGAACCGTCGCTGATATCTTCAAACTCTCGACGGAAATGTGCTATTTGGGTCCGATACAGTGCAGAACGACACAAACCGGAGCAAAATCGTGCACGGAAGTGCGTTTACCCCGAGAAATGGGACAAATCGGGCGGTAATTGTTGAACCGTCACTGATATCGTCAAACCCTCGACGGAAATGTGCTATGTAGGTCCGATATAGTGCAGAGCGACACAAACCGGAGCAAAATCGTTCAAGGGAGTGCGTTTTCAGCGAGAAATGTGTCAAATCGGGCTGTAATTGTTGAACCGTCGCAGATATCGTCAAACTCTCGACGGAAATGTGCTATTTGGGTCCGATATAGTGCAGAACGACACAAACCGGAGCAAAATCGTGCAAGGAAGTGCGTTTACAGCGAGAAATCGGTCAAATCGGGCTGTGATTGTTGAACCGTCGCTGATAACGTCAAAGTCTCGACGGAAATGTGCTATTTGGGTCCGATATAGTGCAGAACGACACAAACCGGAGCAAAATCGTGCATGGGAGTGCGTTTTCAGCGAGAAATGCGTCAAATCGGCCTGTAATTGTTGAACCGTCGATGATAACGTCAAACTCTCGACGGAAATGTGCTATTTGGGTCCGATATAGTGCAGAACGACACAAACCGGAGCAAAATCGTGCATGGGAGTGCGTTTTCAGCGAGAAATGCGTCAAATCGGTCTGTAATTGTTGAACCGTCGATGATATCGTCCAACTCTCGACGGAGATGTGCTATTTGGGTCCGATATAGTGCAGAACGACACAAACCGGAGCAAAATCGTGCAAGGGAGTACGTTTACAGCGAGAAATGTGTCAAATCGGGCTGTAATTGTTGAACCGTCGCTGATATCGTCAAACTCTCGACGGAAATGTGCTATTTGGGTACGATATAGTGCAAAACGACACAAACCGGACCAAAATCGTACAAGGGAGTGCGCTTTCAGCGAGAAATGGGTCAAATCGGAGTGCAATTGTTAACCCGTCACTGATATCGTCAATCTCGAGACGGAAATGTGCTATTTGGGCCCGATGTAGTGCAGAACGAGACAAACCGGAGCAAAATCGTGCAAGGAAGTGCGTTTACAGCAAGAAATGGGTCAAATCGGGCTGTAATTGTTGAACCGTCGCTGATAACGTCAAGCTCTCGACGGAAATGTGCTATTTGGGTGCGATACAGTGCAGAACGATACAAACCGGAGCAAATTCGGGCTGTAATTGTTGAACCGTCGCAGATGTCGTCACACTCTCGCCGGAAATGTGCTATTTGGGTCCGATATAGTGCAGAACGAGACAGACCGGGGCAAAATCGTGCAAGGGAGTGCGTTTTCAGCGAGAAATGGTTCAAATCGGGCTGTAATTGTTGAACCATCGCAGATATCGTCAAACTATCGACGGAAATGTGCTTTTCTGGTCCGATATAGTGCAGAACGGCACAAACCGGAGCGAAATCGTGCTAGGTAGTGCGTTTAGAGCGAGAAATGTGTCAAATCGGGCTGTAATTGTTGAACCGTCGAAGATATCGTCAAACTCTCGACGGAAATGTGCTATTTGGGTCCGATATAGTGCAGAACGACACAAACCGGAGCAAAATCGTGCAAGGAAGTGCGTTTACAGCGAGAAATGGGTCAAATCGGGCTGTAATTGTTGAACCGTCGCTGATAACGTCAAACTCTCGACGGAAATGTGCTATTTGTGTCCGATATAGTGCAGAACGACACAAACCGGAGCAAAATCGTGCACGGAAGTGCGTTTACCCCGAGAAATGGGACAAATCGGGCGGTAATTGTTGAACCGTCACTGATATCGTCAAACTCTCGACGGAAATGTGCTATTTGGGTCCGATACAGTCCAGAACGACACAAACCGGAGCAAATTCGGGCTGTAATGGTTGAACCGTCGCAGATATCGTCAAACTCTCGACGTAAATGTGCTATTTGTGTCCGATATAGTGCAGAACGACACAAACCAGAGCAAAATCGTGCAACGAAGCGCGTATACACCGAGAAATGGGGCAAATCGGGCTGTGATTGTTGAACCGTCGCTGATATCGTCAAACTCTCGACGGAAATGTGCTATTTGGGTCCGATACAGTGCAGAACGACACAAACCGGAGCAAATTCGGGCTGTAATGGTTGAACCGTCGCAGATATCGTCAAACTCTCGACGGAAATGTGCTATTTGTGTCCGATATAGTGCAGAACGACACAAACCAGAGCAAAATCGTGCAAGGAAGCGCGTATACAACGAGAAATGGGGCAAATCGGGCTGTGATTGTTGAACCGTCGCTGATATCGTCAAACTCTCGACGGAAATGTGCTATTTGGGTCCGATACAGTGCAGAACGACACAAACCGGAGCAAATTCGGGCTGTAATGGTTGAACCGTCGCAGATATCGTCAAACTCTCGACGGAAATGTGCTATTTGGGTCCGATAGAGTGCAGAACGACACAAACCGGAGCAAAATCGTGCAAGGAAGTGCGTTTACAGCGAGAAATGGGTCAAATCGGGCTGTAATTGTTGAACCGTCGCTGATATCGTCAAACTCTCGACGGAAATGTGCTATTTGGTTCCGATTTACTGCAGAACGACACAAACCGCAGCAAAATCGTGCAAGGAAGACAGTTTACAGCGAGAAATGGGCCAAATCGGGCTATAATTGTTGAACCGTCGCTGATGTCGTCAAACTCTCGACGGAAATGTGCTATTTGGGTGCGATATAGTGCAGAATGACACAAACCGGAGTAAAATCGGGCTGTAATTGTTGAACCGTCGCTGATATCGTCAAACTCTCGACGGAAATGTGCTATTTGGTTCCGATTTATTGCAGAACGACACAAACCGCAGCAAAATCGTGCAAGGAAGAGAGTTTACAGCGAGAAATGGGACAAATCGGGCGGTAATTGTTGATCCGTCACTGATATCGTCAAACTCTCGACGGAAATGTGCTATTTGGGTCCGATATAGTGCAGAACGACACAAACCGGAGCAAAATCGTGCATGGGAGTGCGGTTTCAGCGAGAAATGCGTCAAATCGGTCTGTAATTGTTGAACCGTCGATGATATCGTCAAACTCTCGACGGAAATGTGCCATTTGGGTCCGACGTAGTGCAGAACGAGACAAACCGGAGCACAATCGTGCAGGGAAGCGCAATTTCACCGAGAAATGGGTCAAATCGGGCTATAATTGTTGAACCGTCGTTGATGTCGTCAAACTATCGACGGAAATGTGCTTTTCTGGTGCGATATAGTGCAGAACGACACAAACCGGAGCAAAATCGTGCTAGGTAGTGCGTTTAGAGCGAGAAATGTGTCAAATCGGGCTGTAATTGTTGAACCGTCGCAGATATCGTCAAACTCTCGACGGAAATGTGCTATTTGTGTCCGATATAGTGCAGAACGACACAAACCGGAGCAAATTCGGGCTGTAATTGTTGAAGCGTCGCAGATATCGTCAAACTCTCGACGGAAATGTGCTATTTGGGTCCGATATAGTGCAGAACGACACAAACCGGAGCAAAATCGTGCATGGGAGTGCGTTTTCAGCGAGAAATGCGTCAAATCGGTCTGTAATTGTTGAACCGTCGATGATATCGTCCAACTCTCGACGGAAATGTGCTATTTGGGTCCGATATAGTGCAGAACGACACAAACCGGAGCAAAATCGTCCGAGGAAGTGCGTTTACAGCGAGAAATGGGTCAAATTGGGCTGTAATTGTTGAACCGTCGCTGATAACGTCAAACTCTCGACGGAAATGTGCTATTTGGGTCCGATATAGTGCAGAACGACACAAACCGGAGCAAAATCGTGCACGGGAGTGCGTTTACCCCGAGAAATGGACAAATCGGGCTGTAATTGTTGAACCGTCGCTGATAACGTCAAACTCTCGACGGAAATGTGCTATTTGGGTCCGATACAGTGCAGAACGACACAAACCGGAGCAAATTCGGGCTGTAATGGTTGAACCGTCGCAGATATCGTCAAACTCTCGACGGAAATGTGCTATTTGTGTCCGATATAGTGCAGAACGACACAAACCAGAGCAAAATCGTGCAAGGAAGCGCGTATACACCGAGAAATGGGGCAAATCAGGCTGTGATTGTTGAACCGTCGCTGATATCGTCAAACTCTCGACGGAAATGTGCTATTTGGGTCCGATACAGTGCAGAACGACACAAACCGGAGCAAATTCGGGCTGTAATGGTTGAACCGTCGCAGATATCGTCAAACTCTCGACGGAAATGTGCTATTTGTGTCCGATAGAGTGCAGAACGACACAAACCGGAGCAAAATCGTGCAAGGAAGTGTGTTTACAGCAAGAAATGGGTCAAATCCGTCTGTAATTGTTGAACCGTCGCTGATATCGTCAACTCTCGACGGAAATGTGCTACTTGGGTTCGATATAGTGCAGAACGACACAAACCTGAGCAAAATCGTGCAAGGAAGTGCGTTTACAGCGAGATATGGGCCAGATCGGGCTGTAATTGTTGAACCGTCGCTGATATCGTCAAACTCTCGACGGAAATGTGCTATTTGGGTCCGATATAGTGCAGAACGACACAAACCGGAGCAAGATCGTGCATGGGAGTGCGTTTTCAGCGAGAAATGTGTCAAATCGGGCTGTAATTGTTGAACCGTCGCAGATATGGTCAAACTCTCGACGGAAATGTGCTACTTGGGTCCGATATAGTGCAGAACGACACAAACCGGAGCAAAACCGTGCAAGGGAGTGCGAATACAGCGAGAAATGGGTCAAATTGGGCTGTAATTGTTGAAGCGTCGCAGATATCGTCAAACTCTCGACGGAAAGGTGTTATTTTGGTTCGATATAGTGCAGAACGACACAAACCGGAGCAAAATCGTGCACGGTAGTGAGTTTACCGCGAGAAATGGGACAAATCGGGCGGTAATTGTTGATCCGTCACTGATATCGTTAAACTCTCGACGGAAATGTGCTATTTGGGTCCGATATAGTGCAGAACGACACAAACCGGAGCAAAATCGGGCTGTAATTGTTGAACCGTCGCAGATATCGTCAAACCCTCGACGGAAATGTGCTATTTGGGTCCGATATAGTGCAGAACGACACAAACCGGAGCAAAATCGTGCAAGGAAGTGCGTTTACAGCGAGAAATGGGTCAAATCGGGCTGTAATTGTTGAACCGTCGCTGATATCGTCAAACTCTCGACGGAAATGTGCTATTTCGTGCCGATTTATTGCAGAACGACACAAACCGGAGCAAAATCGTGCAAGGAAGAGAGTTTACAGCGAGAAATGGGCCACATCGGGCTATAATTGTTGAACCGTCGCTGATGTCGTCAAACTCTCGACGGAAATGTGCTATTTGGGTCCGATATAGTGCAGAATGACACAAACCGGAGTAAAATCGGGCTGTAATTGTTGAACCGTCGCAGATATCGTCAAACTCTCGACGGAAATGTGCTATTTGGGTCCGATATAGTGCAGAACGACACAAACCGGAGCAAAATCGTGCAAGGAAGTGCGTTTACAGCGAGAAATGGGTCAAATCGGGCTGTGATTGTTGAACCGTCGCTGATGTCGTCAAACTCTCGACGGAAATGTGCTATTTGGGTCCGATATAGTGCAGCACGACACAAACCGGAGCAAAATCGTGCAAGGAAGTGCGTTTACAGCGAGAAATGGGTCAAATCGGGCTGTGATTGTTGAACCGTCGCTGATGTCGTCAAACTCTCGACGGAAATGTGCTATTTGGGTCCGACATAGTGCAGCACGACACAAACCGGAGCAAAATCGTGCAAGGGAGTGCGTTTACAGCGAGAAATGTGTCAAATCGGGCTGTAATTGTTGAACCGTCGCTGATAACGTCAAACTCTCGACGGAAATGTGCTATTTGGGTGCGATACAGTGCAGAACGATACAAACCGGAGCAAATTCGGGCTGTAATTGTTGAACCGTCGCAGATATCGTCACACTCTCGCCGGAAATGTGCTATTTGGGTCCGATATAGTGCAGAACGAGACAGACCGGGGCAAAATCGTGCAAGGGAGTGCGTTTTCAGCGAGAAATGGTTCAAATCGGGCTGTAATTGTTGAACCATCGCAGATATCGTCAAACTATCGACGGAAATGTGCTTTTCTGGTCCGATATAGTGCAGAACGACACAAACCGGAGCAAAATCGTGCTAGGTAGTGCGTTTAGAGCGAGAAATGCGTCAAATCGGGCTGTAATTGTTGAACCGTCGCAGATATCGTCAAACTCTCGACAGAAATGTGCTATTTGGGTCCGATATAGTGCTGAACGAAACAAACCGGAGCAAAATCGGGCTGTAAGTGTAGAACCGTCGCAGATATCGTCAAACTCTCGACGGAAATGTGTTATTTGTGTTCGATATAGTGCAGAACGACACAAACCGGAGCAAAATCGTGCACGGTAGTGCGTTTACCCCGAGAAATGGGACAAATCGGGCGGTAATTGTTGATCCGTCACTGATATCGTCAAACTCTCGACGGAAATGTGCTATTTGGGTCCGATATAGTGCAGAATGACACAAGCCGGAGTAAAATCGGGCTGTAATTGTTGAACCGTCGCAGATATCGTCAAACTCTCGACGGAAATGTGCTATTTGGGTCCGATATAGTGCAGAACGACACAAACCGGAGCAAAATCGTGCAAGGAAGTGCGTTTACAGCGAGAAATGGGTCAAATCGGGC